>NC_080168.1:127258565-127426065 GCF_950295315.1 Erinaceus europaeus | reverse complement strand
CACACATTACTATGCCCAAAGACCTGGGGTTCAAGCCCCCCCACCCACTCCCCACCAGCAGGGGCAAAGTTTCATGAGTGGTGACAGCAGGGCTGAAAGTCTCTCTCTGTTTCACTTTCCCTGTCTCCCCCTTCCCTCTCCGTTTCTCTCTATATATATTTATCAAATAAAATAAAGGAAAAAGAAAAAAATGACCATGGGGGCCGGGCGGTGGCACACATGGTTAATCGCACATAGTATGCACAAGGACCAACTCCTCACCTGTAGCAGGGGCACTTCCTGAGTGGTGAAGCAGGTCTGCAGGTGTCTCTCTGTCTCCTTCCCTCTCTACCTCTCTCAATTTCTCTTTCTCTACCCAATAATAAATTTAAAATATATATAAAAAATAAATGCCATGATTCTTTGGGGGCCAGACAGTGCTGCAGCAGGTTAAGTGCACATAGTACCAAACACAGGACCAACATAAGGATCCCGGTCCAAGTCCCCGGCTCTCCACCTGCAGGGGAGTCACTTCACAAGCGGTGAAGCAGGTCTGCAGGTGTCTGTCTTTCTCTCCTCCTCTCTGTCTTCCCCTCCTCTCTCCATTTCTCTCTGTCCTATCCAATAGCAACAACAGCTATAACAACAATAACAATCACAATCACAATCACAACAAGGACAACAAAATGGGAAAAACAGCCTCCAGGAGCAGTGGATTCATAGTGCTGGCACTGAGCCCCAGCAATAACCCTGGAGGCAAAAAAAAAGAAAGAAAGAAAAATGGTCACCAGGAGCAGTGGATTTGTTGTGCAGGCACCCAGCCCGTGATAACCTGGTGGGGAAGAAATGCACATTCACAGGCCTAGGAAATAGCTTACCTGGCAGGACACACACTACTGTGAGGCCCTGCACTCAGGCCTCTGGCTACGCCTGGGAGCTTCTGCATCTTCTGCGTGGGGCAGCAGCTCACCCGGTGAAGCAGGCTTGGGTGGGAGCTTCCTGCATTCCTTGGCTCCTGGCAGCAGCACTGCAGTCTCTGCTTCTGTCCTCACGTCTCTCCCCCTTTTCCCATCTCTTGCATGCTGTCATAAAGGTCCTTGTGATGATTTGGGGTTCCTCAGGATAATTCAGGGTCCCATCTCAAACAGATCTATCTCAAGACCCTAAATTTAGTCACATCTGCAAACCCTGCTTTGCTGTGTTAAGATGACATGTTCCTGGGTACTAGAGACTATTGCCTGGACATCTGGGGGGGGACTCACCCGTGGGAGTTCAGTTTCTTTCTTTTTTAAATGTTTCTATATTTATTTATGTATTTATTTATTTTCCCTTTTGTTGCCCTTGTTTTTTAAATTTTTAATATTTATTTATTTATTCCCTTTTGTTGCCTTGTTGTTTTTTATTGTTGTAGTTACTATTGATGTCGTTGTTGTTGGATAGGACAGAGAAATGGAGAGAGGAGGGGAAGACAGAGAGGGGGAGAGAAAGACAGACACCTGCAGACCTGCTTCACTGCTTGTGAAGCGACTCCCCTGCAGGTGGGGAGCCGGGGGCTCGAACCGGGATCCTTTCACCAGTCCCTGTGCTTTGTGCCGCATGCGCTTAACCCGCTGCGCTACTGCCTGACTCCCCCCCTTTTTTTTATTGTTGTAGTTATTATTGTTGTTGTTGTTGATGTCGTCGTTGTTGGATAGGACAGAGAGAAATGGAGAGAGGAGGGGAAGACTGAGAAGAGGAGAGAAAGTCAGACACCTGCAGACCTGCTTCACCGCCTGGGAAGCGACTCCCCTGCAGGTGGGGAGCCGGGGGCTCGAACCGGGATCCTGACGCCAGTCCCTGCGCTTTGCACCACGTGCACTTGACCCGCTGCGCTGCCGCCCGACTCCCGGGAGTTCATTTTCTGAATGGTCTAGGAATATGATTCTGCCTCTCTGTTGAACCTTAAGATTTGATATCGGGACACGGGCATCTTAGGGGACTCACTTTGAGGGCTCATCTGTCTCATTATATTCGACCCCCACCCTGAGCCTCCTGTGCACGCCCTTGGCTGTGCAGCCGGGAGCCCTAAAATGCAGGGAGGGCCCTGGCCTGCCCTCCTGCACGCCCCCACGTGCCCTCCGCCGGACTGACAGGGTGAGGCCACGGTGTCCTTTTATAAGAGAAACTCGAGACCAGAAAATTCGAATTTCTCACACAAGGTCCAGAGCTAGACGGGAATCCCATACCCAAACCCAGCCTGACTCCCCCCCATGCCCCATTCATCTTGAATTTGAGAGCAGAACCCACAGTGGGCCAAGTGGCTGCCCCTGGCTCTCCTGCCTTTCTCTGGAGGGCCCAGGTGGATCAGACATCTCACCACGATTCTGCCAGAATGTTAAATAAACACCTAAACACAGAGTGAGACTGATAGGCGAAATCCTTTTCAGATCCGTTGGGTTGGGCAGAAACACCATCGGGTTCCTTTGGTCTATGTCTAGGTAGAATAGACTGATGGGGTTCTGGGGCTGGGATAGAATGGGGCCTGGGGCTTTTCGACCTTTTCTGTTCTTGCCCCAGGAGGAGAGGTAACAAAGGCGACCTCCTGGACCTGCATCCATACAGGTCCATGAAGGATGATAAATGACATAGTGGGGCTTGTATTGTTAAATGGGAAACTGGGCAATGTTACGCATGTACAAGCTATTGTATTTACTGTTGAATGTAAAACATTAATTCCCCAATAAAGAAATAAATTTAAAAAAAAATAAAATAAAATAAAATAAAAAACAAAGGGAACCTCCTTGCTGCTGGGCAAGTATGTGAGTGGCCACTAGGGGGCAGGGTGTGCCCAGGAATGGGAGCGCAAACGCTTCCTGGGTCTTCAGGGTGATTTTTTAAAGACCTGAGCTGGTAGCGTGAAGGGTCATTGCCCATAGTAGCGCCTTCGTCAATAGGTTTCTAATTAGGCTATTAATCTGGAAATAAATGTAAAACCAGAAGCCCCACGGGTGGGCTGAGAACAGACGCAGTGTGAATGATGAGCAGCCCGTGAATGATTGCTCCCCCAAGGGTCAGTGTCACCTAATCTTTGTTCTCCTTTAATGTGACTTGACTGCGGACCACCACGTGGCCGTCTGTCATAAAACAGTAGGTCTGAGTATCAAGAGACACTTAGTGCTATTTGGAGAGTGTTCCAGGACCTCGCTGCTGCAGCTAGAGTCCGTATGAAGTAAGCAATCCATCTTTCTTTCCTTTTTTTTTATTTTTAAACCGGAGACTGCTCAGCTCTGGCTTAAGGTGGTACCAGGTATTGAACCTGGGGCCTCAGACCATCAGTGTGTGACTGGCTCCTAGTGGAAGCTTCTTTTCCACTCGCCGCCAACTGCTGGCTTCACCTGCAGGCAACAGTCCCAGTGGAGGCAGAAGAGCCCTTGTTGGGAGTCGGCCCCGGTGACTGACAGCCATCTGTGGGGCGGCGACGTCTGGACAGATCTGAGCGGCTAAGGCGGCCCCTCTAGAGCAGCACCCCACCTGAACGACATCAGCCGCGAGGTCCACACCACTGTCCCTGTGCTGAGATTCCTACTGAAGGGACGGACGGAAGGGAGGCGTGAAAGGAGCTCTTCCAGATCTCCTGGTTAGGAGGCAGCTGACCACGGGGAGCAGCCCCGTCCGAGCCACGACACCCAGGTTCTCTGCTCCTAGCTTTCCGGACGTCGGAGTGATTCTCTCCTGCTGGGAGAAGCCTGGCCCAAGCAGGCACTGCGGTGCTGGGTGGGCTTCGCGAGATCACATCTGTGTCCAATCTCAAACTAAGGTAATGAGGCAAAGACTCGACAACTGCATTAATCAAAGTCAGTATAACCTCTCTGCGAGAGATTTGGCTGAGGAGGACAGGACATCATACACCTGGTAGCAGATGTGCCTTAGACCCCAGGCACCTGGATGTCACCAGGGAAGCTCCATGAGCGGCAGAATGCTGCTATGGTCTCTCTCTCTCTCTCTCTCCATCTCTCTCTCTCCATCTCTCTCTCCATCTCTCTCTCCATCTCTCTCCATCTCTCTCTTCATCTCTCTCTCCATCTCTCTCTCTCTCTCATAAAAGTAATGAAAAATTGGGCTTGGAAGGCCACTTAGGTACCACACATGCCTGAGGTCCAGGATTTGTTCACTGACATCACATATCAATGAATTGATTGACTGACTGATTTGCCCTCAGGGTTATTGCTGGAGTTCCTCACGTACATGATTCTTCCCCTCCCAGTGGACTTTCTTTTATTCCTTTCTCTTTTTTTAGATAGTAAGAGAATGATAGAGGGGAAAAAAAGGAGGGGGCTTCCAGGAGCAGTAGATTCATTGCATAGGCGTCAAGTCCCAGTGATAACCCTAGAGGCAATTACAAAATTTTGAAAAACTGAAGCCCAGGTGTTGGTGCGCCTGGTTAAGCACTAAACTCAAGGACCTGTCCAAAGTTCGAGCCCCAGCTCCCCACCTGCGGCAGGGCAGAGGGTGGTGGTACTTCACAAGTGGTGAAGCAGGTCTGCAGGTGTCTCTCTTTCTCTCTCCCTCTCCATCACCCCTCCTGTCTCAATTTCTCTGTCGTATCCAATAAAATGGGGAGGGGGACGGCCACCAGGAGCAGTGGATTTGTAGCGCTGGCACTAAGCCCCAGCAATAGCCTTAGAGGCAAATAGATACATAAAGTAAAATAAAATTTTAAAAGACTGAAAATTTAAATTGAACATAACTGAAGGGTCTTTTTATTTCTTTATTGGGAGATTAACTTTTTACATTCGACAGTGAATACAATAGTTTGTACATGCATACCATTTCTCAGTTTTCCACATAACAATACAACCCCCACTAGGTCCTCTGTCATCCTTTTTGGACCTGTATTCCCCCCCCCCCACCCCAGAGTCTTTTACTTTGGTGGCAATATGCCAACTCCAGCAGAACTGAGTTTCGATAACCGGGGAGAAAGTATAGTGATGAGAAGATGAGGACCCCACGGGGGCAGAGCCTGCTGGCCAGTGGGAGAGGAAGGCTCTGCAGGGTGGACCTGGGGAGGGGCTGCCTATTTATCCCACAGAGGACCGGCCCCTCTTCACTAAACCTGTTGCTCGCAGGGAAATGGCTCGGTACTGTGTACAGTGTGCAGGCGAGAGACTCTGGTTGTTCCCCGACACAAGTCCTGCGTGTGTGCTCGAAGACACTTGGTCTCGCAAGAGTGACCCGAGTACGACAGGTGGCAGTGAAGAAAGTTCTTTATTCTCCTCTCGCAGCACACGCTGGAGTCGGATATTCGTGCTCTTAAACATCTTCATTTCTCATCTGTTTGTTTCGCATGGCGAGAAAATAGCCTGTAGTGAGACTTCATGGTGCCAGCGCCATTTTTTTCTCTCTCCGCTTCTGATAGACGGGGGGAGGACACACAGAGGAGACAGGGCCAGGCAGTGGGCACAGGTTAAGCGCACATAGTACGAAGGACAAGGGTCTACACAAAGATACAGGTTCGAGCTCCCGGCTCCCCACCTGCAGGGGAGTCGCTTCACAGGTGGTGAAGCAGGTCCGCAGGTATCTCTTTTTCTCTCTCCCTCTTTATCTCCCTCTCCTCTCTCAATTTCTCTCTGTCCTACCCAATAAAAATGGAAAAAATGGCCACCAGGAGCAGTGGAGTTGTACTGTCAGTACTGAGCCCCAGCGATAACCATGGAGGCAAAAAAAAAAAAAAAAAAAAAAAAGGAGGAAAGACATTAAAACACTGCTCCACCATCCATGGGGCTTCCTCTGTTACCCTGGTGCTCCCATGTGGTGCCAGGGTTCAAACCCAAGGCTCTGAACTTAGAAAGGCGCGTGTAACCTGGAGAGCTCGTGCCCAGCCCCTTGAATGCTCTCCTCCTGTTCAGAGACCTCTATCCTCTGAGAAATCTGGATTGATCCCTTTGCATCTCCCTTCTGAACTTTTCAAGCTCATTGAAATTCTCTATGAATTTAATATGAGGGCATAATGATGATAATGTCACCCAGCCTTTGGTGATTTCTGTCTTTTTTTTTTTTTTTTTTTTGCCTCCAGGGTTATTGCTGGGCTCAGTGCCTGCACCATGAATCCACTGCTCCTGGAGGCTATTTTTTCCCTTTTGTTGCCCTTGTTTTTTTTTTATCATTGTTGTGGTTATTATTGTTGTTGTTGTTACTAATATCGTTGTTGTTGGATAGGACAGAGAAATGGAGAGAGGAGGGGAAGACAGAGAGGGGGAGAGAAAGACAGACACCTGCAGACCTGCTTCACCGCCTGTGAAGTGACTCCCCTGCAGATGGGAGCCAGGGGCTCGAACCAGGATCCTGACGCCGGTCCTTGTGCTTTGTGCCACCCCCTGATTTCTGTCTCTTGACTCTGGCTGGGCACTGCAAGAATCCAGAGATGGACATCTCATTGAGCAAAGGTGAGAGTTCTGAAATAAAGCCTTGTCTGTTGCCATACTACCTGTGATAACAGGTGATGCCACCTGCCCACGGGAGAAGTGCTGTCACTCACATGGAGGGGATCCAGCCAGGGGGTAAGTCACTGATCCTCCCTCACTGGCTCTTAGGGACTGAGTGATTCAGAAAGGAGGACTCGGTGAGTACTCTGGTATGAACAATCATTTATTTGGAGATGGGTACAGGTCTTTATACTGAGTTAAACAAAGGACATTTTTCACATATGTCAGAGATTACAGGTTTCTTAAAGGTCAGCTTGCCCCTATGGTAGGGGGCTGGTATGACAAGAATTGATGCAGATACATAAAGGTCAAAACAATTAGTCTCCATGATGCAGGCAGGTTAATTATCCAAAGGCATTTGAGAGAAGCACAGGGGTTAAACCAGTAAGGTGAGGTAGAGAGAAGAAAAACAAGGCTTGATGTAAATCACAGATATCAAAGAGCACAAGGAAATAGGATTTGGGGCTTTTCACTGTCTGGTGTTGGGGGTGTATGATAGAGTGCGTTCTCCTTTGTGATCAAAAGGTGAAGTGGATGTGTGAACTCTGAGTGAACCCTAAAGCAGGCAGCCATAAGTGTGAGAAGCCTGTAGGCTTTCTGTGAGCTTGAGAGACTAACAAGGAGAAACTGAGTCTGGGAGACTTTTCCCTCTTGGCTCATCTCTGTAAGGAGAGAGGCTAACAAGTGGGGTGTCTTTCCAGACCTCCATCTAAAGATGGGAGAGCTCCCCTAAGCTCTACCAAGCTCTCACATAGTCCCACAGAGAAGGGGAGTAGGGTTTGCACAGTGAGGTGAGACAGCCATTTAATTCTCACCTCACATGTGTCAATTTCCAGTGGATCAGACCAAAAAAAAAAAAAAAATCCCAATGCATCAGAGCCTGAAAGGTAGTTAATGAAAGAAAAAAGTTAACTATTGAGCCTAAGTGGTGGCACACTGAGTTGAGTGCACATGTTAACCATATATAAGACAGAAGTTCAAACCCCTGGGCCCCACCTGCAGGGGGGACACTTTCTGAACATTTAAGCTGCAGTGACCATGGACTGCGAACACAGACTGACAGGGACGCGGAGGCTATACAGGCTCTGTGCTAAATGTGAATTGATCTGGGCCCTGGGCAGATTGACGTGCTAATTAGCTAACTGTATTCATATAAGTTTGGGAGCTACTCACTGCTTTTTAGTCCTATTTCAACCTATTCTCAACAGAAAGCGGATCCAGCTTCCTGGTCCTATTCTCAACTCTGACACCATCTTCCCAGATAATACTTTTAGCCCACCTGCACATTAGCTGTCAAGCTCCAGCAAAAATTACCACTGTCATGGGTTCCTAGCAACATACCTGAAATAGACTTCCTAGCTTCTATCCACCCTAAAATCTCTATTCTGCTCTATTCCTACTTTACGGTTCCTGTTTATTAAACAGTTTATTCTGCTTTATATCTTAATGCATTTCAGCCACCAAGTTGCAGATGCTACCATGATGCCATCCTGACTTCCCTGGGCAGATGCCCTCACCCATGTGTCTTAGAACCTCCCCTCCTCAGAGCCCTGCCCCACTAGGGAAAGACAAAAGCAGACCGTGGGTGTGGATCCACCAGCCAACACCCACGTCCAGCACAGAAGCAGTTACAGAAGCCAGACCTCCCACTTTCTGCACCCCATAAAGAATTTTGGTCAAGGGGGTTGGGCAGTAGCGCAGTGGCTTAAGCGCACATAGTACAAAGTGCAAGGACTGGTTCAAGGATCTGGGTTCAAGCCCCCAATTCCCCACCTGCAGGGGAGTTGCTTCACAAGTTGTGAAGCAGGCTTGCAGGTGTCTGTCTTTCTCTCCCTCTCTGTCTTCCCCTCCTCTCTCCATTTCTCTCTGTCCTTCCCAACAACAATGGCAATGACAAAAAAATAATGATGGCAACAACAAGGGTAACAACAAGGGTGACAAAATGGGAAATATGGCCTCCAGGAGCAGTGGATTCGAAGTGCAGGCACTGCGCCCCAGCAATAACCCTGGAGGCCAAAAAAAAAAAAAAGGAAGAGAAGGCACAACTATAGGAAAAAAATGAAGGGAGCTGGGCAGTACTACAATGGGTTAAGCACAGATGACTCAAAGCACAAGGACCAGTGTAAGGATCCCAGTTCGAGCCCCCGGCTCCCCACCTTCAAGGGGGTCGCTTCATGGGTGGTAAAGCAGGTCTGCTGGTGTCTGTCTTTCTCTCCTTCTCCCTGTCTTCCCCTCCTCTCTTGATTTCTCTAGGTCCTATGCAGCAGCAACAACAGCAATAATAACAATAACAAGGGCAACAAAATGGGAAAAATGGCCTCCAGGAGCAGTGGACTCATAGTGCAGGCACCGAGCCCCAGTGAAAACCCTGGAGGCCAATTAAAAAAAAAAAAGAAAAGAAAAAAATGAATAGATAGGGCTTCAGAGATAGCACAGTGGTTATGCAAAAGGCACTCACAGCTGATGGTCCAGAGTCCCAGATTCAGTCACCAACAGCACCATAAGCTGAGCTGAGCAATGTCCTGATCTTTCTCTCTATGTATCTCTTCTCACTCAAATGATTAAAGAAAAATATATTTAAATAAAAGAGAAAAAATATATATAATAGCCCATCTCTGTGACGTTGGGAGAACTCCTGCAGTTTCAATGGAGGGAAGGGCACAGAGCTCTGATGGCGGGAAAGGTGTGGAGTTACACCCTGGTTGTCTTATAGTTTTGTAAATCAATATTAAATAACTCATAAGAAAATTTTAAAGGGGGCATGGATGGTAGCACACCAGGTTGAGCACACGTATTACAATGCACCAGGACCTGCAGGGGGAAGCTTTCTGAGGGTGGAGCAGGGCTGCAGGTGTCTCTCTGTCTCTCTCCCTCTCTATCACCCCCTTCCCTCTTGATTTCTGGCTGTCTCTATCCAATAAATAAATAATGTAATTAAAAAATGTAAAAAATAAAAATTTTAAAATAGTAAAAATAAACACAAGAGATGAAAAAACCTTTAATAGGTAATGAAGCCTTATAAATCAATGAGAAAAACACCATCTGCCACAGAGATGGAGAAAGAACAAGCAGACAAGTTGCTAAGGAAGAAAGAGAAATAACTAGAAAGAAGCTAGTCCTTCCCCTCTCCCTCTTCTCCTCCTTTTTCTCCCTCACCTTCTCCCTCTCCCTCTCCTCTTCCTCTTCCTCTCCCTCTCCTTTTCCTCTCCCTCTCCTTTTCCTCTCCCTCTCCTCTCCCTCTCCTATCCCTCTCTCTCCCTCTCCTCTCCCTCTCCTATCCCTCTCTCTCTCTCTCCTCTCCCTCTCCTCTCCCTCTCTCTCCTCTCCCTCTCTCCTCTCCCTCTGCTCTCCCTCTCTCTCTCCTCTCCCTCTCCTCTCCCTCTCCTCTCCCTCTCTCCTCTCCCTCTCCCTCTCCCTCTCCCTCTCCTCTCCCTCTCCTCTCCCTCTCCTTTTCCCTCTCCCTCTCCTCTCCCTCTCCTCTCCCTCTCTCCCTCCTCTCCCTCTCCTCTCCCTCTCTCCTCTCCCTCTCTCTCTCCTCTCCCTCTCCTCTCCCTCTCTCCTCTCCCTCTCCTCTCCCTCTATCTCTCCCTCTCCCTCTCCTCTCCCTCTCCTCTCCCTCTCTCTCTCCTCTCCCTCTCCTCTCCCTCTCTCCTCTCCCTCTCCTCTCCCTCTCCTCTCCCTCTCCCTCTCCTCTCCCTCTCCTCTCCCTCTCTCTCTCCTCTCCCTCTCCTCTCCCTCTCTCCTCTCCCTCTCCTCTCCCTCTCCCTCTTCTCTCCCTCTCCCTCTCCTCTCCCTCTCCTATCCCTCTCTCTCTCTCCTCTCCCTCTCCTCTCCTTCTCCCTCTCTCTCCTCTCCCTCTCCTCTCCCTCTCTCTCTCCTCTCCCTCTCCTCTCCCTCTCCTCTCCCTCTCTCCTCTCCCTCTCCTCTCCCTCTCCTCTCCCTCTCCCTCTCTCTCTCCTCTCCCTCTCCTCTCCCTCTCTCTCTCCTCTCCCTCTCCTCTCCCTCTCCTCTCCCTCTCTCTCTCCTCTCCCTCTCCTCTCCCTCTCTCCCCTCCCTCTCCTCTCCCTCTCCCTCTCTCTCCTCTCCCTCTCTCTCTCCTCTCCCTCTCCTCTCCCTCTCCCTCTCTCTCTCCTCTCCCTCTCCTCTCCCTCTCTCTCTCTCCTCTCCCTCTCCTCTCCCTCTCCCTCTCTCTCTCCTCTCCCCTCCCTCTCCTCTCCCTCTCTCTCTCTCCTCTCCCTCTCCTCTCCCTCTCCCTCTCTCTCTCCTCTCCCTCTCCTCTCCCTCTCTCTCTCATCTCCCTCTCCTCTCCCTCTCCCTCTCCTCTCCCTCTCCCTCTCCCTCTCTCTCTCCTCTCCCTCTCTTTCTCCTCTCCCTCTCCTCTCCCTCTCCTCTCCCTCTCTCTCTCTCCTCTCCCTCTCCTCTCCCTCTCCCTCTCTCTCTCCTCTCCCCTCCCTCTCCTCTCCCTCTCTCTCTCTCCTCTCCCTCTCCTCTCCCTCTCCCTCTCCCTCTCTCTCTCCTCTCCCTCTTCTCTCCCTCTCCTCTCCCTCTCTCTCTTCTCCCTCTCCTCTCCTCTCCCTCTCCTCTCCCTCTCTCTCTCCTCTCCCTCTCCTCTCCCTCTCTCTCTCCTCTCCCTCTCCCTCTCTCTCCTCTCCCTCTCCCTCTCTCCTCTCCCTCTCCCTCTCTCCTCTCCCTCTCCCTCTCTCCCTTTCCCTCTCCCTCTCCTCTCCCTCTCCCTCTCCTCTCCCTCTCCTCTCCCTCTCCTCTCCCTCTCCTCTCCCTCTCTCTCTCCTCTCCCTCTCCTCTCCCTCTCTCTCTTCTCCCTCTCCTCTCCTCTCCCTCTCCTCTCCCTCTCTCTCTCCTCTCCCTCTCCCTCTCTCCTCTCCCTCTCTCCCTTTCCCTCTCTCCCTCTCCTCTCCCTCTCCCTCTCCTCTCCCTCTCCTCTCCCTCTCTCTCTCCCTCTCTCTCCTCTCCCTCTCCTTTTCCTCTCCCTCTCCCTCTCCCTCTCCCTCTCCCTCTCCCTCTCTCCTCTCCCTCTCTCCCTTTCCCTCTCCCTCTCCTCTCCCTCTCCCTCTCCTCTCCCTCTCTCTCTCCTCTCCCTCTCCCTCTCCTCTCCCTCTCCCTCTCCTCTCCCTCTCTCTCTGTATATGTATAGCTCATGCAGTGTATAACAGAGAAGAGAAGAGTAATGTGGCTTCCAGTAGAAAGGACTGGAGGAGCTGTTGTGAGCAGGCGGGAACTGAGGGCACATTGTTCCCATGAGCACCTCCTGAGGAAGCAAATTGGAGGACAAGGTGCAGAGCACCAGAAAGAGTCTGGAGGGACCCAGGCAAGCACTGAGTGTAGTTGCTTGAAGGTGAGGATTAGGAGTAGCCTATGCTCTGACAATGTCGGTCAGTACAAGGGAAACAATAGCGAGGTGAGAATGGGGATGGGAATGGGAGGAGGGCTGGCGGCGGTGTTCCTGGCTGAGTGCACAGGTTACCTTGAGCAAGGACCCAGGTTCAAGCCCCCAGCCCCCACCTGCAGGGGGGGGGCTTCATGAGTGATGAAGCAGGGCTGAAGGTCTCTCTCTCTCTCTCCATCTCTCTCTCCCTCTCCATATCTCCCTCTACCCTTTCAGTTTCTCTTTATCTAATAGAAAAGGGAAAGGAAGGGGAGGAAAGGGTATGGGAAGGGAGGGAGAGGAGGAAAGGGAAAGGGAGGGAAGGGAAGGGAAGAAAGAGAGAGGAGAGGGGAAAGGGTCACCTGTAGCTGTGGGTGGGTTCATCATACAGGCACCAAGCCCAGCAATAGATAAGCCTGGTAACAAGAGAGGGAAGGAAGGAGGGAGGGAGGGAGGGAGGGAGGGAGGGAGGGAGGGTGGGACGATGGGGTCAGGGTCATGGGATATTTTTGGATTGTTTTCTGCCATGGTCATTGGTAGTGGTTATGCTATTTGACACTCTTCCATGTAGTGTCAGCTAAAGGAAATGGGCGTCCGTGGGGTACTCTGTGGTCTCCCATGCCTTTGAGAGCCCAGGCTGGGCGCTTTGTGTGAAAGATTTAGAGGCAATATGAAAGAGACTAAAGACTAGCCCTGCAATCCTGCATCTGAATGGGAAATAGTGCTGTGAACTCAACAGGTATTTTACCTGCAAAAGTATTTTCCTGGGCTGGGGAGGCAGTATAATGTCATGAAAAGACTTTTATGTCTGAGACACTGAGGCCCCAGGTTCAATTCTCAGCACCAGCATAAGCCAGAGCTGAGCAGAGATCCAGTGTGTGTGTGTGCGTGCGTATGTGAGTGTGTGCATGTGTGGTGTGTGTGTGTGTGTGTGTGAGTGAGAGTGTGTGTGTGTGTGTGTGGTGAGTGTGTGTGTATGTGTGTGCGTGCGTGTGCGTGCGTGCGTGTGCGTGAGTGAGTGTGTGTGTGTGTGAGGTGGTGAGTGTGTGTGTGTGGTGGTATATGTGTGTGGTGTGTGTGTGTGAGTGTGAGTGTGAGTCTGTGTGCGTGTGTGTGTGAGTGTGTGAGTATGTGTGGTGTGTGTGTGTGGTGTGTGTGTGTATGAGTGTGTGTGAGTGTGTGTGTGTGTGAGTGTGTGTGAGTGTGTGTGTGAGTGTGAGTGAGTGTGTGTGGTGGTGAGTGTGTGTGTGTGTGTGTGAGTGTGTGTGTGAGTGTGTGTGTGTGTGTGAGTGTGTGTGTGGTGGTGTATGTGGTGAGTGTGTGTGTGTGTGTGTGAGTGTGTGTGTGAGTGTGTGTGTGTGTGTGAGTGTGTGTGTGGTGGTGTGTGTGGTGAGTGTGTGTGTGTGTGTGTGAGTGTGTGTGGTGGTGGTGGTGGCGGGTGTTCTCCCTAATTCTGTTTCCTGAAAAAGGCCAAATTCACTGACCAGTTTAACAATAGCAAAGAACATCCCTGAAGGCCAGAATGTGGTAAAGAATGCACTTTTTACAGAATAGTAACACCCAGAACTTCTTGGAGGAATTACTGAATTCAGATCAGGCGGAAGAAGGCAAAATCGCCCCGGCACATTTATCATAGCCGTGAGCAGAGGATCTTCCAAAGACTCCCACGGTCCTGTCACACAGCTGAGGAGACATCCTGAAAAAAACCCCGATGGTCAGAGATAAGGGAATCCGCCACACCAAGGGCTGGTGAAATAGCTCACTTGGATAGCGTGTGCTTTGCCACACGTATGACCCAGGTCCTAGACTCCCCCACATTGAAGTGAACTTCTGTGCTGTGGCCTTTTCATTTCTCTTTCTTTTTGACTCTCTCTCTTGTTCTTTCTATCTGGAGGAAGAGAGAATAGTTTGATTTCTTTTTTATTGTTTATTTATTTATTGGATAGAGACAGCCAAAAACCGAGGGGGGAGGGGGAGATAGGGAGGGAGAGAGACAGAGAGACACCTGTAGCCCTGCTCCACCCCTCGCAAAGCTTTCCCCCTGCATGTGGGGCCCAGGGGCTTGAACCTGGGTCCTTGCACACTATAACATGCGCACTCAACCAGGTGTGCCACCACCCGGCCCCAGTCACTAGAGTTTGACTTTGACAACAAAGTAGAACCGGTGTGAGGATGGCCACAGGCGTATCTGCAGAGAGATGGGCAGTCTAAAAAGAGGAGACAGCGCATGTTTCTAAGAGCTTGGACTCGGTGTGGGGACAGTCTTTCCAGCTGAGAGGATCTCCCTCTCCACATACATTAATTAGACAGTGTGCCAATAGCAGGGTGGGAGACAGGGGTCTCTCTTCCTGCAGGCCGCCTTCCGCGGTCAGTTCCAGGACAGCCCTGGGGGCCTGTGTCCCTCCAGGGGTTGAGTGTGGGTGGGTGTTGAACTCAGTCCCTGCAACACTGACAGGAAAGGGGACACCATACGGGGTTGGGGGGGAGAGGGAGGACGTGTTAACCAGTGCTGTGGCTTAGTCACTTTGCTGTGTTTCTGTGCATCCCGTGAGCACCTTGCACTCCACGGTGCTGTGTGTTAGCTGTGTGCCAGTAAAGCTGGGTGGGGGTGGGGGTGGGGGTGGGGGTGGGGGTGGGGGTATTAAAGACGCCCCAGGGTGGGCGTCAGGGCCGCAGAGGCTGTGTCTGCAGCACAGTTGTCAGGGCAGGGCTCTTGCATCCCTCTCCACTTTCTCCCTTCTGTCATCTTTACTCAGCAGGTTGGTTTTCTAAATTTAAATTTATTTTATAAAGGATTTAAAGGAAAAAAAAGACTTATTGGGGTCAGAGAGTTAGCTTACTGGGTAGGGCATGTGTCTTGCCACGTGCGAGGTCTAGATTCGAGCCCTAGCAGCATATGAGAGCACCATGGCTTCTATTCTCTCCCTCTCTCTCTCTCTCTCTCTCTCTCTCTCTCTCTCTCTCTCTCTCTCCACCCTCCTGTCTGTCTGTCTGTCTTGCCTCCAGGGTTATCAGAGTCTGTGCCTACACTACGAATCCTCTGCTCCTGGCAGCTAATTTTTCCATTTTATTGGATAGGACAGAGAGAAATTGAGAGAGGAGGGGGAGATAGAGAGAGAACGACAGACACCTGCAGACCTGCTTCACATTTGTAAAGCGACACCCCTGCAGGTGGGGAGCCAGGGGTTCAAACCCGAATTCTCGTGCGGGTCCTTGCACTTAGTGCTATGTGCATTTAACTGATTTGTCAGTGCCCAGCCCCCAGGATTCCTATTGTCTAAGCCCCTGAAGCAGTGCTTTGCGGGGGAGTGTGGCTCTGTCGTGCTGTGCCAGGATAGACCAGAATAAGGTGCTCTTGGGTTTGAGCCAGTCTCTGGTCCTATGGGAGGTGCTGCGACAAACACGCAGAAACACGGTCCTTTCTGGTAATCTCTCCTTCAACCTGGCTTGGCGAGTATTTTCTTTCTGTTTTATTTGTTTGTTGATTGGATACAGACAGAGATCAAGAGAGACAGGGAGATGAGGAAGGGGGGAGAATCTGCAGCACTTCACTGCACAGGAAGCTCCCCCGCTTCAGGTGGGGAACAGAGACTTGAACCTGGGTCCTTGTACACTGTGAGACGTGTGCTCCACCAGAGGTACCAGTGCCTGGAGGAGAGCTTTTAATTTGTCATTTTCCCTCATTCTCCAAGTCATTTTTGTTGGAGAAATAATGCCACAGGGCATTTGCCGGCACAGCCAGAGCCCCCTACCTCCCTGTGATGGGTGTCTGCACACCACTGCCATCATCTACCTAAGTCTTTCTCCACTAGCAGTTTGCCCTTTCCCAGAACCCTTTGCTCTGCCCCAGTGTACCATACCCAGCCCAGGTGGCCCAGGTTTCACTTTGTGTCTTCCTGTTTTTTTGTTTCTTTTTGCAGTTTCCGCCTAGGAATGCAGTATCCATCCTTCTCCTTATGACTTTTCTCACTCACCGTGACTCCTTGAAGGTGCATACACGGTAAGACAAAGGAGACCATCTCAACATTTTTCTGGCTAATATATATATATATCTCACAACTCTCTTGGCCACTCAACTGTCACTGAGCATCTGGGCTGTTTCCAAGTTTCTACTGTCACCGATTGTGCTGCTGTGAACATGGGCATACATAGATTTCGCTGAATGTGTTTCTGTGTCCATTGTGTACATCCCTAGGGGAGCGTTTGTTGGATCCAAGGGCACGTCCATCTCTAGTTTTCTGAGGAATCTCCAGTCTGTGTTATACGAGATCTGCAGAAAATTGTGCATAAGATTTTTTATTATTATTTATTTTTCCTTTTGTTGCCCTTGTTTTTTTATTGTTGTTGTAGTTATTATTGTTGTTGTTATTGATGTTGTCATTGTTGGATAGGACAGAGAGAAATGGAGAGAGGAGGGGAAGACAGAGAGGGGGAGAGAAAGATAGACACCTGCAGACCTGCTTCACCGCTTGTGAAGTGACTCTCCTGCAGGTGGGGAGCTGGGGGCTCGAACCAGGATCCTTCTGCCGGTCCCTGCCCTTTGCACCACATGCGCTTAACCCGCTGCGCTACAGCCCGACTCCCAAGGTTGTTTCTATCCTGCAGCCCTGGAGGCCATTCTCACTGGGAGAGATGGTATCTCTTTGTTGCCTTGATTTACATTTCTTTGACAATCTGTCATTCTGAGCCATTTCTAATGTTTGTTGGCCCTCTGGATCTCTTCTTTGGTTAAGATTCTGTTCATGTCCTCTCCCCATTTATTAATGAGGTTATTTGTTCTTTGTTGTTGAATTTTGTAATATTTTGATTATCAGCCTTTGGTCTCACATATGGCTTGTAAAGATCCCCCATTCAGTAGGGTGGCTTTCTGTTTTGGAGATGAGTTTCTTTGCTGTGTGGAAGCTTTTCATTTTGATGTATTCCCAATGGTTTACTGTTGGTTTGGTTTTCCTTGTTGCTGGACTTGAATCTTCAAAGATATTTCCAAAGCAAGCATTGCCCTGCCAATGTTTTCTTCTGTGTATTTGATGGCTTCTGGTCTAATGTCCAAGTCTTGGACCCACTGGAAGTTTATTTTTGTGCATAGTGATATGAAATGGTTCTACATTTGTTTCTGAAACCAGAGTTACCCCTGGGGCTCAGTGCCAGCATGATGAATTTGTGACTCCTGGTAACCATTTCATTTATTTTTGTTGAAACAGACAGAAAGAAGAGAGAAATCAAGAGGGAAAGGGGAGATAGAGAAGAGAAAGAAAAAGACCTGCAGCCCTATTTTAAAGCTCACAGAGCTTCCCCTCTACGAGTGGGGGCTGCAGGCTTGAACCTGGGTCCTTGCACATGGTGATGTGTGCACTCAACCAGGTGAGCCACTGCCTAATCCAGAGATGCTCCTGTTTCATTACTTGGCACAGACCAGCCCAGATTTCCCAACACCACTTATTGAAGAGTCTCTTTCCTCCACTTGAAGTTTTTGGGCCCCCCTGTAAAAAAAAAATCAATTGCTTGTCAGCGTGAATGTTGGAGATTATTTCTTCAGGATGATAGGTGGCAGGACGTTGATCACATTTCAGGGCAAGCTGAAGTGTGCATCTGTCCACAAAACCTTCCTTTACCCTCACTTGGAGATAAAAATGTCCACATCCTGTGTTTCCGTACAACTCTGATGTCACCTGTTCATTCCACTGGATAATAAGTGGATAATAATAATAATAATAAGTGCTGGGCATTTTTAGCTGCTTTCCAGGCAGGCTCCTTGATGGATTACTTTGTGGACATGGAAGCCAGCTGCTGCAGCGTGGAGCTCTGACTTGCCACACATCACTGGTACCATCAAGTTACACAGCATTTCCTTGTGTCAAGTAATTCCCATGCTGCCCTGTGTACTCGACCTTTTTTGCAACTCTTAGCTCCAGGCAACCCATGATCTGTCTTCAGTTTCTTAGGTCTTTGCCTTTCCTAGAACGCTACGGAAACGGAATCATCAGTGTGGAGCCTTTTGTGTTTTACTCGGCATACTCTGAGAGTCTCTCGGGGTGCGGCATGGATCTGTAATTCATTCCTTCTTAGTGCTTCGTCATATACTTGCATTCTAGCCTGTGGGTGTGTCACAGTAGTGGGAATAGGGCCCAGGGCAGGGCCCAGGAGAGGTTCAAGCGGTGATGTTGCTTTGTGCTTCGCAAGTTGTCACCAGGGTGGTTCCTCCAGCCCTGCTGTCTTGAGGACAGGCCATGTGGGCATGCTGGAAATGTCAGTCTGCTACCATATGACTCAAGGCCCTGACTGTGAGTGACTATCAGCAGAGTGTGTGGGTGAGTCAGTGCTGCCCGGTAACTAAAGACACTTCCATCAGGTAAGTCTTGGAAGGACATAGATGTCACCTCTGGGGGCCGGGCAGTGACGCGCGCCCGGTTAAGCACACACAGTGCTGTGAGCAAGGGCCTGGGTTTGAGCCCCCACTCCCCACTAGCAGGGAGGACACTTCATAAGTGGTGAGGCAGGTCTGCAGGTGTCTCTCTCTCTCTCCCTAGCTCCCCCTCTTCTCTCAATTTCTCTCTCTCCTATTGGCTGCCAGGAGCAGTGAATTTGTAGTGCTGGCTCTGAGCCCCAGTGATTGTCCTGGAGGCAAAGAAGAGAAAAGAGTGAAAGAAGAGTCACTTTCTGGGGTGATGGGGCTGGGTGATGGTGGGCACATGTCCCCGTGCACACGGACCCAAGTTGAAACCCTGTTTCCCACCAGCAGGGGGGAAGCTTCACAAGTGGTAAAGCATTGCTGTAGGGGTCTTTCTTTCTCTCTTTCTCTCTCTCTCCCCTCTCTCAATTTCTCTCTGTCTTGCCAAAGAAAACAGAGGGAAGCAGTGACCACCAGGAGCAGTGGATTTGCCATGCAGTGCCCCGGTGATAACCCAGGTGGCAATTAAAATGAAAAGGTTATCTGCTAGGGTCTGGGGAAGGGGGCATGTTTCTGCGGGCAAGGTTACTTCTCTACGATATACTTGGAGGTAGGCTTAGGTGGCATGCTTGGTATTTCTGTTGGGTGAGTGTAGGCGTGGAGCCCCTGTGCCCCTGCTCACGCTCTGGTCAGCTCTGGTAGCTGCTATCACCATTTTCCGAAGTGACCGCGCTACAGTCTCACTAGCAGAGCGTGGGAGCAGCTCTTTCTGGACTTCTGGGAGGCATGGCTAAGGACTAACAGTGATCAGCAAAGACTCTTCCCTCCAAAACAACAAATCTTGACAACTGTTGAGCCCACAGACCTCACTGAACTGCAGCTGGGTCATCCGCGCAGGTGTGTGTGGACGGGGGGGGGGGGGGGGGGGGGAAGGGGGCACAGGACTGAAGCCAAGTGCCCAGAGACCGGGAGCTCTGGCAGAGACGGAATGGCACCATTCTGCGGTCAGGGTAGTTTGTGGCAGCTGAACGGTAAAAGGCAGCAGCCGGCGGCCAAGTGGTCGACTGGTTCCTGCTTCTTCAAACACAGCTGCCACCCAGTAGCAGCCCCCGAGGCTTGAACTCAGATGGAAATCTTACAGAGACGCCACATCTACACACTGTATAGAGTTCAGAACGGCTCAAGGGGATAACAAACATGCCCCACCCCCACTCCGTCTAATACTTAAACAAATGTAATCGAGTCATTATAATAACAACACCACCTGCTGGCTCAGCAACAGCCAGCACAACAGATGCTCAGACAACAGAAATGGTGAAAATAAGCACCACGTCTTCTCCAACACTTGCAAGTTTCTTCTTATCCACTCGAGTCATCCTGTGGGTGGGATTGGCGTAGCCCTGCTGAACAGCGAGGCTGAGCACACTCTCAGATACTTGCGCTCGCGGTAGTGTCAGTGCTCACTGGTTTCCTGCTCGCCATCTGAATTCAGCTCAGCTCACCAACTCCACTAACCCGCTCCCACGTGCCCAGGCCTTGCGCAAAGGCCAGGAAGGACACAAAGGCAGCGCAGGCGGGAAGCAGGTACCCTGAGGAGAAGCTGGTTCTGTGTCAGTGTGATTCCCAGTCCATCAAACCCTCCCTTTGGACTCCTCGGCAGGCTCTTATACGAAGCCACATACCCTGAAAGCAGATTCTGGAACGACTTCTTTTGCTCAGTCAACATCCTAAAAGGAAATGGTATTAAACAAAATAACATTATTCAAGTAGCTGTTATATACACTAAGTGGAAAGAAGATGCAGAAAATGTGTGAAGCATGTTGCTATTTGTGTGAAATGTCTGCAGGAGAAATGAAGACAGGCGCGCATGTGCACACACATGCATGCCCACACACACACATACGCACTCATATGCACACACATGCACACACATACGCACACACACGCACTCATATGCACACACATGTACACACATGCACACACATGCACGCACATACGCATACACAGTGCACACACACGCACACACATGCACGCACATACGCGTACACACACGCACATACGCACACACATGCGCACACACACGCACACACCCACATAAACACACGCACACACACTCACATACGCACACACATGCACTCGTACGCACACGCACACACGCACACACATATGCACACACATACGCACACACGTAGGCACACACACGCATGCACACACCCCTCTCTGTGACTCTGAATATGTATAAGCACGTTGAGGAGAGCAAACAGGATCTAGAATGGTCTTTCTTAAGGAAAGGAAACAGGGATGGTGAGTGGTGGAGGGAGCAGAGAGAGACTCCGCTGTGTACCACTGTCTTCACTGATAGGTGAGCAATGTTACTATTTCTACCTAAACCTTATTTTTTGGATTTAATTTTATTAGTAGTGTTATTGTTGCCACCAGGGTTATTATTGAGACTAGGAACCTACAGGACAAACCCATCACTCCAGGTGGCCATTTTTTCCTCTTTCCCCCCTTTTTTTAATTGGATAAAACAGACACTGGGAGTCGGGCGGTAGCACAGCAGGTAAAGCGCACATGGCGCAAAGTGCAAGGACTGGTGAAAGGATCCAGGTTTGGGTCCCCGGCTCCCAACCTGCAGGGGAGTCGCTTCACAGGCAGTGAAGCAGGTCTGCAGGTGTCTGTCTATCTCCCCCCTCTCTGTCTTCCCCTCCTCTCTCCATTTCTCTCTGTCCTACCCAACAACGACAACGTCAATAACAACAACAATAACTGCAACAATGAAAAACAACAAAAGGGAAAATAAAATAAAAATTAAAAAAATATATTAAAACAAAGAGAAACTGACAGGAGAAGGAAAGATAGAGAAAGAGAGATGTCTGCAGCCTTACTTATTCACTCATGAAGCTTTCCCCATGGAGGTGGGGACTGGAGGCTTGAACCTGGGTCCTTGCACATGGTAACTTGTGTGCTCAGCCAGGCCCACTGCTGCCAGGGCCCTAATTTCAATCTGGTCCACTTTTTCAAACAATCGTAAAGAAATATTGAATGAGAAAGCAAGTATTACATCTGTCTGTGAAATGGATGGTCAATGCACTTGTGGGCAGTTATAGTTATGGCCGCTATAGCATGACGAATCCAGGGACCAGGAGAGCACAGCATCCTTTGGGGGGAAACGTGCAAGGGTCACCTGGTCCAGGAATTAATGTTCAAAGAATCTGGCTTCATGCAGAGTTTCCTAAAGTCACTGATAGTCTAAGTTGAGACTGAAGAGCCAGGGGCCAGGGGGACTTAGTCCGGGACAAGAGGTAGGAGGGTGCTTTTGCAGGAGGGTGTCTGCGTTTGAAGGTTGGGGGAGCCTGTGGACAGTTCCATGTTGGGGTACAGAGAAGCATGGTGGAGAGGGGGAGCAGCAGTGCAGTGATCTGCGACCAGATCCTGGAAGCTCAGAGACGGAGGATGCCCAAGAGGTGGGGGGTGACTTCACAGTGTCCAGTCAGGAGAGTGAAAGGACCGATTAGCATGTTATTTCCTTTGGAATATTTTATTTCTTTCCTATGCTATAGAAAGCTGAGAGAAGGATTGGGGAGATAGCATAATGGTTACACAAAAATACTTTCATGCCTGAGGCTCTAAAGTCCCAAGTTCAATACCCAGCATCACTGTACGCCAGAGCTGAGCAATGCTTAGTTCTCTCTCTCTCTCTCTCTCTCTCTCTCTCTCTCTCTCTCTCTCTCTCTCTCTCTCTCATTGAACTAAATAAAATATTTAAGAGAAAGAGAGAGCAGCTAGAGTGCCACTCAGGTATATGCAATGCCCAGGTATTGAATCCAGAGCCTCATACATGCAAGTCCTGCACTCTGCCAGTCGAGCTATTTCCCTGGCTGCCCTATTTGTGCTCCAGGATGGCCCCTTTGACTGCAGAGAGAATGGAGTGTAGGACTCACTTGAGGCTAGAGGGAGCTAGAGGGTTGGGAACAGCCTGTGCGGGCCTGGATTTTAGAGCCTGGTGCAGCCACTTCTGTAAGCAGAAGAAGAAAACCCCTCCCAGGCTCTGGAGAACACGGGAAAGCAGAGTCAGAGGCTGCAGGGTCAGATATGGCACACGCAGTCGGATGCAGTGTGTCACCGTGCACAAGGGCCTGGGTTCAAGG
The DNA here is from genome assembly GCF_950295315.1 of Erinaceus europaeus. NCBI lineage: Eukaryota > Metazoa > Chordata > Mammalia > Eulipotyphla > Erinaceidae > Erinaceus > Erinaceus europaeus. The sequence goes on along the minus strand of NC_080168.1, from coordinate 127,403,703 downwards.
CCTCAGTCCCCACCAGCACTGGGGAAGATTCACACCTCTTGAATTAGTGCTGAAGATAGCTCTCTTTCTCTTTCTCTCTCTATCTCCTCCACCCTCTCTCACTTTCTCTCTGTCTCTGTTTAGCGAGCGAATAAAATTTTAAAAGGAGATACTTAGGGGACCATGATCAGTGTCCAGAGTAAGCCTTCAGCGAACATCGGATAATATCCTGACTCCAACCACGTCTCACCATCTCTCTCTCTCTCAGGCTCTCACCCCCGTGCCCCTTGGCTTCAGCTGGTGAAAAGCACCTGGTGTAGCTTCCTGATGGCACTGCCAGCTGTCACATCTGCCCTGTCAGTCTACTCATCACAATAACCAGAGTGACTCTTTCAAAATGTGACTCAGTCACAGACAAAAGCCCTATTTTCCTACCCAACGAAGATCTGTAAAAAGATTGACAACCCAGTAGAAAAAACAAGCAATGAAGATAAATAGGGACTTCACAGAAAAGAAACCTAATGGCTCAGGAACAAGGATAATTGCTCAGCCCCATTCAGACTAAGAAAGTGCAAATCAAAACCATCCCCCCCCACCTTGGGAGTTGGGCGGTAGCGCAGTGAGGCTAAGTGCAAGTGGTGCAAAGCACAAGGACCAGAATAAGGATCCTGGTTCGAGCCCCCGGCTCCCCACCTGCAGGGGAGTCGCTTCAGGCAGTGAAGCAGGTCTGCAAGTGTCTGTCTTTCTCTCCCCATCTCTGTCTTCCCCTCCTCTCTCCATTTCTCTCTGTCCTGTCCAACAACAACGACATCAGTAACAACAACAATAAAACAAGGACAACAAAAAGGAATGAATAAATAATAAGTAAATAAATTTAAAAAATTTTTTAAAAACCACCACCCCCAACCTATCAGATGATAGAGACCAAAGAGCATGGTGATGATCCCTTTGATGACTACCATACTGTGGGTGGCAGAGGAACTGGTTTCAACCTTTCATGGCAGGAATGTGGCAACATCCATCAAAGTACTAAAGCACAAGGCCTCAGATGCAGCCGCTTGACGTGTGACCGTGCCTGCTGGCTATGATGCCACTTATATAAAATATCTGTGAAAAGCAGTGAGTTTTAGCAGAAATCGAGAGGGAAGGGGGTGATAGAGAGGGAGAGAGATGGAGAGACACCTGCAGACCTGCTTCACCGATCGCAAAGCTTTCCCCCTGCAGGTGGGGACCGGAGGCTTGAACCTGGGTCCTGGAGCATTGTAACATGTGCACTCAACCAGGTGTGCCACCACCCGGCCCCCTGGCAACTCTGATCTTTACCTTGGAGTCACCCTCAGGCCACGGAGCAAAACCATTACATTTAGGTTGACTGATAACAGGCTTCTGGACTGTTGGGGTCTTTTAAGGATTCTCCCCTCTCTCTCTCTCTCTCTCTCTCTCTCTCTCTCCTTGCCTTTCTTTCTCCTTTCTTTCCTTTCTTTCTCTCTCTCTTTCTTGTCTCCAGAGCTTAGCTGGAACTCTGTACTTGTGTGTTTCCATTGCTTCCATCAGGATCTTTATTCAAAGATGAAAGAGGCCGAAAGGCAAAGAGGAGGGAGCTGCAGAGAGAGAGAGGAGAGGCCCCTCAGCACTGATCCACCACTCATGAAGTCGCCCTTCCTGTGACGCCCCATGTGGTGGCTGGGGCTTAAAGCTGGAGCCTCTCGTACGTTAAAATGTGCACCTTACCTCGTGAGCTAGCTCCTGGATCCATTTAAATGTGTTTTTTTTTTTACTCACTACTAACTCGATATAAAAATATATGTGGAGTAAATAGAAGTGTATTTATCACCAAACACACATATCTTTCCACTAGGTTTGGGGGGCGGGGAACCAGCGTCACTGTTATCTTTTCTCCTTCTGTGCAGTACTGAGATGGAGCCCAAGGCCTCATACCCATTTTTTTTCTATTTCTAGAGTGAAAACAATCAAACAAAGCAGTGAAAGAGGCAGAGAGAAGGAGTGAAACCTCTTCCGTGGAGAGTATTTGCTGCTAGTGATGCTGGGGCTGAACTCACATCCTTGTGCTTGTGAGACTGAGTCACCTCTGGGCCCTCATCACTGTGACCTTTACTTAGTCCTGAGGGAGAGAGGGAGAGAAAGAGGGAGAGAGAGAGAGAGAGAGATAAACACCAGAACATCACTGTGGCACATGCCTTTCCTGGGATTGAACTCAGGACTTCATGCACGCATGTCCTATGTCCTGCTCAATGTGTCAACTCCTGGGCCACTTACAATTTTTTTTTTTATTCCATATGAAACTGAGAGAGTTGAAAAAGAGGGGGAGGAAGAAAGAGACAGAGAGAGAAGCAGAACACTACTCATGTAAGTGGAGGCATTGGGAATTGAACCAGGAACCTCATGCATTCAGCTCCTGTGCTCTGCTGGTACAGCCACTCTCCTCCCCGCCCACTGCTACCTTCACAGCCTCCTGTGTGCCTCTCTTCAGCCTGTCCTCCCTCTCCCTCAGGAGCAGCCAGCAGCCTGCATCCATGTCTGTCCCTCCCCGCTCTGGTCAGGCGCACCCACCTGTCAGTCTGGGAGCCCTGCACGCACGGAGTCACACCGTGCCTGCTACCCAGCGGCTGGCTGTGTGCTCCGAGCACAGTGCTCCTGGCATCTCCTTTGGAGCAGCTGTTCTCCATCCCTTTCCCTGCTGTGTTTTAGCTGTCGCGTTGTTGGCCGATTGTCTCTCCTTCCTGGTCCTCCAGGGTGACGAGACGAGGAGCACAATTGCAGCGTTTTCTCTTGACAGCGTACCCAGAAGTGGGGCCGATGGGTCACAGGACGTGCATGCTCTTTCAGCCGTAGCAGGGTGGTCAACCGCTTTCCGGCTGCCATTCCCGCCAGCAGTGCCCGGGCTCCGGTGACTTGTTCACTGTCAGGTTCTAAGGGGAGACTGAAGCTCCCGGAAGGCATTGCCAGACTGCCCCTCAGCCAGGACTCCCCAACTCACAGTCCTGCTGGCAGGGCCTGAAGCTCCTTCTCCTAAGAGCCCAGGGGGTTATCCTCAGGGGCAGAGTCCACGCCTTACCGTGTACAAGGCCCCCCGAGTTTGAATCCCAGCCTCACATGGGAACGTTGCTGCTGACAGATGACGGAGTGGTGCCGTGATGTCTCTCTCTCTCCTCTCCTCTCTCCAGCCCTTTCTGCTGGAGAGAAAAGGAGAGAAAAAAGCCAGCTCTGGAGCAGCTCAGCCACACAGGCTGAGACCTCGGGTCCTGCTGGTCAATGTAGACAAACTTAGGTTTTTAATACAGTCCATTTTAAGTTGGCTATGTGATGTCAGGATCTGAACTCCTGGCTCCAGGGGTGCAAAACAGGCACTCTCTCTGCTGAGCTACCTCCCTGGTCACATGGATCATCCAGTTTATTTATTTGATTGATTTATTTAATTACTACTGGACAGAGACAGAGAGAAATTGAGAGGGGTGGGGGAGATGGAGAGGGAGAGAGACAGAGAGACGCCTGCAGCCCCACTTCACGACTTGTGAAGCTTTCCCCCTGCAGGTGGGGACGAGGGGCTTGAACCCAGGTCCTTGCACTCTATAGTCTGTGTGCTCAACCAGGTGCACCACCATCTGCCCCTCATCATCCAGTTTAGGTGTTTTTGTTTTCTGACTGGCTAGGTGAAAAAGTCATCTAATTTTAGTTTCTATTTTTTGGATACTGGAAAAACATAGTTTTAATGGCATACACATGCACAAACACACATATGATGTCTTTTCATATAAATTGTGGTGTTTGGGGGTCGGGCAGTAGCACAGCAGGTTAAGCGCACATGGTGCAAAGCTCAAGGACCAGCATAAGATCCTGGTTCGAGCCCCCGGCTCCCCACCTGCAGGGGGGTCACTTCACAGGCGGTGAAGCAGGTGTGCAGGTGTCTATCTTTCTCTTCCCCTCTCTGTCTCTCCCTCCTCTCTCTATTTCTCTCTGTCCTATCCAATAGCAACAAAATCAATAACAACAACAACAATGATAAATAAACAACTAGGGCAACAAAAGGGGGGGGAAGCCTCCAGGAATAGTGGATTCATGGTGCAGGCACTGAGCCCCAGCACTAACCCTGGAGGAGGAAAAAAATTGTGGTGTTCATGAGGGTGCAGCATTGAAGGTGGCAGCTCTCAGACAGAGTAAAGAGGCACAGTCCCTTTGCAGCAGAGGAGACAGAATCATCTCTGCAGGTTTTCTTATTTCAATTTTAGTATGACACTTTCACACTACTTGAGAGGAAACTGGAGATATTAGATTTTGACCAATCACCAAATTAAATTTGGTTTTCACGGGACAGAACTTAGAAATCACATAGCACAGGATAAAGAAGATATTTAAAAACAGCCTTCAGGTGATTGAATTTGATAGGAGTACATCTATAAATGATCTAAGCTCATCCATTTTATCCAGGGAGCTCAAAATAATGTCCACATGATTTTTTATGTTTTATAATGAAAATTAAAAAAAAATACTGGGCCAGAGAGGTAACTCTCAGGGTAGGGCGCTTGTCTTGTCATGCTCATAGCCCAGGTCTGAGCCCAGGCGCCACATGAGAATGGCACAGCTGCAGGGAGGAAGGTCTGGTGCTATGGTGTGTCCCCTGCCCCGCCATGATTTCTCTCTGTCTCTTGATCTGAATGAAAAAGTTGACCCTGAATGGTGAAATTATACATATGTAAAACCCTGATTCTCTCTCTCCCTCCCTTACACACACACACACACACACACACACACACACACACACACACACACACACAGAGAAAGCCAGCAAATAGCTCACTTGGATAGTGCACTGCTTTACCATGTTCATGACCTAGGTTGGAACCTAGCCACCACCACCCTGAAGGAAGCTCCAGTGCTAGGTCTCATTCACTCTATGCCTATGTTAAAAAGGAATCATTACAAACAATAGATACAATCATAGAAGACAAATATTTTACAAGGTCACAGCCAGTCAATATCAAAGCCGAGAAAAAAATTTATTTTTGCTATAACAGAACCCAAACACTTTAACCCCTACAGCTTTCTTCTTTTTTTTTTTTTTCCTCCAGGGTTATTACTGGGGCTTGGTGCCTGTATTATAAACCCACTGCTCCTGGAGGCCATCCCCCCCCCCATTTTATTGGATAGGACAGAGAAACTGAGAGGAGAGGGGGAGATAGAGGGGGAGAGGGAAAGATAGACACCTGCAGGCTGCTTCACCACTTGCGAAGCTTATCCCCTGCAAGTGGGGAGCCAGGGGCTCGAACCCTAGAACTTCATACTATGTGCCCTTAATTGGGTGTGCCACCAGCCAACACCCAGCTTTGTTTTCTATCTCTTCTTTTTTCTTCTTCTTCTTTTACCTGTTAGGAGTTGAAGTGTTCCGAGATGAGAGACTTCAGCCAAAGAATCCAAGAATTGTTAGTTAAAGAACAAAAATAAAAACATTATAACTGAAAGCCTCCAAGTGCTGAAAGCTGAGTATTTTAATGCTAAAATCCCTGACATTTTGAAGGCACAGGAGCCAAGCTTACTGAACGCCAACTGGTCTGCCAGTTGTAACGGTTTTTCTCTCAGGCCTTGGCACACTTCTTTTGGTGCCAGAAGAGAGTGAGATATTCAAGACGTGAGCTCTTTGGGAACTTGAGTAAATCAGAACTGTGTTCTGCATGGGGACATGTTTGCAGCACCTTCCTCCCCCTTCTCCAGGAACCCTGTGAACTGACAACCAGCTTTGGCTCCGTACGCAGGGTCTGTGATGCTATTCTGAACACACAAAGCCAGAACACAGCCCCTTCGCGTGTGGGTTGTTTTAATATTTGTGGCACAGGGGAATGAACCCAGATAAGAGAACTCACCCAGTTTTCTAGTCTTTGTTTGTTTGTATTGTTTTTTGTTGTTGCTGCTGTTTTTGTTTTTGAGGGAGACAGAATAGAGACATCTTAACATCACCCCATTGTTCATGGAGTCCCCACAGTGCTCCCACATGGAGCTGGGACTTGAACCCAGAGTCCACCCACACACACACACAGTGTGTCCTTTACTAGATGAGCTATGTCCCAGCCCCAGTATGTCAGATACTTTAAGCTGAAGGAATTTGAGGGACATCTGTATAGGAAGTACTTTTTTTTTTTTTTTTTTAGTTTAGGAAGTTCTAGACTTTCAGAGTATCTTGGAAATACTAGATTTTGGAGCTGGATGGTGGCATACCTGGTTCATTGCACATGTTACCAAGCACAAGGAACCCATTTCAAGCCTTTAGTTCTCACCTGAAGGGGTAGGTGGGAGGAAGCTTCACAGAGGAGCAGTGATGCAGATCTCTCTCTCCCCCTCCCCCTCCCCCTCTCTCTCTCCTTCTCCCTCTCCCCCTTACCCCTCCCTCCGTCTTTCTTTCTCTCTCCCTCCCCCTCCCTCTCCCCCTCTCCCTCCCCCTCCCCTCCCCCTCTCCCTCTCCCCTCTCCCTCCCCCTCTCCCTCCCCCTCCCCCTCCCCCTCTTCCTCTCCCTCTCCCTCTCCCTCCCTGTTTTCCTTTTCCCCAGAACAGTGGGGACTGGTGACTCAAACCCCGGTCACACACATCCTCCACAAGCCTACCCTGCCCTCCTGCAGACTCTTGGCTTTGAGGAGGAAGGATAGACCAAAGGAGAAAACGTGACAGCACAGTTTGTGCATCTTTGGGAAGAGCGGCACTTTCCCAGTGTCATCTGCCTCTTTGTTTATTTCTTTATTTATTTGCCTACAGGATTATTGTTGGGGCTCAGTGCCTGCACTACACATGCACTGCTCCTGGAAGGCCATTTTTTACATTTGTTGTTGTTGTAGAGGACAGAGAAACTGAGAGAGGAGGGGAAGACAGGGAGAGAGAGAGAGAGAGACACCTGCAGACCTGCTTCATCACCTGTGAAGCGACCCCCCTGCAGGTGGGGAGCCGGGGGCTCGAACCAGGATCCTTGTGCTTTGTACTATGTGTGTTTAACCCAGTGAGCCACTCTGTTGTTTATTTTTAAATATTTTTATTTATTTATTTTTCTATAGACAGAAATTGAGAGGGAAGAGGGAGGTAGAGAGGGAAAAAGAGACACCTGTAGCTCTGCTCCCATTTATGAAGTGTCCCCTGCAGGTGAGGACTGAGGACTTGAACCTGGACTTTCCGTTTCTTTAAGAGTACTTATTAACGAGAGAGCGAGAGACGCTGAGCCTCCCTCGCACTCTGGTTCATGTGGTGCAGGGGCTTGAACTAGAGAAGCTCAGGCCTGCAGGTCCTGCCCTCTCCTGCTGTGCAACCCCCAGCCACGCGAGAGGGGAAGCACGAAAATGGTATTAGGGGGAAGATGGGCTGAGGAAACTTTGAGAAAAATCTGTTTCTACTGAAAAATCCCAGAGGCAAGAAAGAGCTTGTGCACTTGAGAGAGAGAAGGGAGAACAGGTGAACGAAAGCCGAATGCCCGAGGGGAACACCTGCAGGAGACAGCTTCCACCGCAGGGCTTGTGCCTGTGGCCAGGAGCTCACAGTCCATTCAAGGGCAGTTTGGGCATACGGGGGGCTTCCAAGGGACAGTGGTCGTGTTTGTTGTTGACTGCTGCTGGAGAGCAGAAAGGGGGCTCATCTGGAAGGTGGCTGGGGTGGGGGCGGGGGTCACTCAGTGGGAGAGCACCTGACTGGCATGTGCAAGGTCATAGCTTCCGGAAGTTCCTGGCAGGACACAAGAACCATGAAGACAAAGTGAGTAGACGGTGGAGCAGCACCAGGGGACCGGGTGGTGCACCTGGCTGAGAGCACATGTTACCATGCGCAAGGACCCGGGTTCAAGGCCTTGGTCCCTACCTGCAGGGAGGAAGCTTCACAGGCTTCACCTGTTGAAGCAGGTCTGCACGTGTCTCTCTGTCTCTCGCCATCTCTACTCCCTCTTCTCCTCTCAATTTCTTTCTGTTCTGTCAAACAAAATAAAGAAAAATGAAAAGGGGAAACAGATTAAAGGGCTCTCTAGGTGTAGTGGGCTCATCATGCCCGCACTGAGTCCCAACAGTATTCTTGGTGGCAATAAAAAATAAATTAAAATAAAATAACTAGGTTGGGGAAGTGGCTCAACAGTGGAGAGCATGCATGAGCTCCATCACTGACATAAGATTTAAAAAATGATTGATGGGGGCCGGGCGGTAGCATACCAAGTTAAGCACGAGGTCCACTACAAGGATCCCAGTTCGAGCCCCCGGCTCCCCACTTGCAGGGGAGTCGCTTCACAGGTGGTGACGCAGGTCTGCAGGTGTCTGTCTTTCTCTCCCCCTCTCTGTCTTCCCCTCCTCTCTCCATTTCTCTCTGTCCTATCCAACAACAACAACAACAACAGCAACAATAACAATGGAAAAAATGGCCTCCAGGAGCAGTGGATTGGTAGTGCAAAGCCCCAGAGAGAACCCTGGAGGGTTATTTATTTATTATAAATAAATAAAACATTAAAAAATTAAGTGGGGGGCAAACAGTGGTGTACTTGGTTAAACAGAAATATTACCGTGTGCAAGGACTCAGATTCAAGCCCGTGGGGGGGTGCTTCACAAGCACTGATGTAGGTCTACAGGTGTCTCTCTCTTTCTCTAGCTCCCTCTCCCTTCTCAATTTTTCGCTGACCTATTACATAAAGTAGAAAGGAGAAAAAAGTGCAAGGACTGGCATAAGTATTCAGGTTCGAGTCCCCCGGCTCCCCACCTGCAGGGGAGTCGCTTCACAAGCAGTGAAGCAGGTCTGCAGGTGTCTGTCTTTCTCTCCCCCTCTCTGTCTTCCCCTCCTCTCTCCATTTCTCTCTGTCCTATCCAACAATGATGACAACAACAACAACAGCAATAATAACTACAACAATAAAACAACAAGGGCAACAAAAGGGAAAATAAAAAATACAAAAATAAATGAATAGAAGGGAGGAAAAAAAAAAAAGCTGCCAGGAGCAGCGAATTTGCAGTGCCAATACTGAGCCTCAGCAATAAGCTTGGTGGCAATAAAACTTCTTTTCTTAAGATAAAATAAAGTGTCAGTGGGGGTGAAAAGAAGTATTTTAAGCCTTTCAAATAGATTGTGAATATACATCTGACAGGCCTTGTTTATACATCAGTCAGTAGCTGGAGGTGAGGGAAGGAGAAAGCTAACTACTGTGGAGCTTTGGCTTGAGTTTCCAGGCGGGATGGCATTGTCCTTTATGGAGACGGGGAGGCTCAAAAGACAGGGGCTGTCTAAGATGCGTCACCTTTGAAGTCCCTTTAATTGTCTGAATGTCAAGCCAGAAGCTGCATACATGAGTCTGGGGAAGGACATACAGCTTGGGGATCTGTCAACACACAGAAGACATTTCGAGTCAAAGGTCTGGATAGGAAGTTTGCTTACATCTAAACCCCAGACCTACTCACTGCAGATCAGGACAAGTCTCACACCGTCAGGTCAGCCTTGCAAATTTGTGAATGTCTGTGATACTCTATGTATCTGGCTTGTGGTAAAAGATAAATGGTAACTATTATTAACTAGTATGTTGCTGTTGAGTTCTGAAATCTAGAAGGGAAAAATAGATCCAGGGGGAAAGGGCTCACACAAAGTGGAAAAGTTCTGAATAACGGATAACCCAGTGTCATCACATCTTGCAAATTCATTCTTGAGTGTTCCCTTTAGTCTTTGTGTCTATTTATTTATTTATTTTCTGGAGCTGGGGCTTAAGACATAAGAGTTCCTTCTTCTCTGGCTAGTCCAAAGTTGCCATGACAACTGCCCGGAAAGGAAAGTCATGTGCTTTATTTATTTATCTGACGGTGATGAGCTTCAGAAAGAGGGAAATGCAATCGCTACCATCTTTGCCCCATAACCTTTCAAAGGAGAACATGCAAGGCCCACATTCTCTTTTATATTATCAGTATCTTTTATTATTTATATAAATTTACAGTATCCCTTTTCAGTGTGTTATTTGAAGTCATCAGTACTAAGAAGACACATAGAAGTTGGGGTAGTTTGAAAAAGATAAGAATTGTCTGAGGGAGAAGTAAGCCCACAATAGAGCTATGTACTATCCGTCACTATACATGGCAAACCACCATATAGCCGTGATTACTGCAGATGGGGAATAACAGAAAGCACAACGCTTCAGAGGATTTTCTGAAAGTCGGCTGAAATGCCACACGCAGGTCCATTAGACAAAAGACGCTTTTTGTATTGATAGAGATCAATACAAAAAACATATGTATATCTCTACTCTGCAATCACACGGTCAGTTTTTGCATGCTACTTTCCAGTTTACGTAGCAACTGTGTGCTTTGTGGAAGGTGATACTGCATCTGTTCTATATGCTTTTTATCCCCAGACTATACAGCAACTTACCAAGAATCATGAATCTTTTATTTCCCAAATCCTGCTCTTTCTACTAGACCAAGTTTCCTTTATTACAATAAGAAAATGAAATGCAACATTCACAAAACAATGTAAAATCTGTTTGTATGTTTTAAAAAGTAACTCTAGGGGGGCAGGTAGTGGTGCACCTAGCTGAGCACATGTTACAGTACTCAAGGATCTGGGTTCCATCCCCTGGTCCCCACCTGCAGGGGGAAAGCCTCTCAATCATTGAAGCAATGCAGTAGGTGTCTCTTTCTTTCTCCCTCTCTGCCCTCCTCTTGATTTCTCTCCATCTCTAGCCAACAAATAAATAAAATATTTTAAAAATCCCCTTAAAAGTAACTGTAAAACAAACACTCATATAGCCACCCTCACCTCAACAAATAAAATATGCTTGGAATTCTAGAACAGTCATTTTCAAAAAGCTTGGTCTCATATTTGCATTATTAGAAATTAAAACAGAATTTACAAAAAATTATTACTTCACTTTGAAATGAGTTACTGCATAGCAGTATAAAATTTTGTAAATATATCTTCCAAAATAATAAAAGTGAGAAAACTGACATTATTTCACATTTCATTATGTACTATTATATACATTTTAGTTATACCATATATAATATACATTATATAATATATAAGGGGATTGATCCTAGGGTGTTGAAGTCTATCAATGAAAGTCTTTTTGCTTAACCATTGTGCTATCTCCCCAGCCCATTTAAAGTGATGAAGTTTGGGGGGTTGGGCGGTTGTGCAGTGGGTTAAGCGCATGTGGCGCAAAGTGCAAGGACCAGTGTAAGGATCCCGGTTCGAGCCCCCGGCTCCCCACCTGCAGGGGAGTCGCTTCACAGGCGGTGAAGCAGGTCTCCAGGTGTCTGTCTTTCTCTCCCCCTCTGTCTTCCCTTCCTCTCTCCATTTCTCTCTGTCCTATCCAACAACGAACAACATGAACAATGGCAATAATAATAACCACAATGAGGCTACAACAACAAGGGCAACAAAAAGGGGGGAAAATGGCCTCCAGGAGTGGTGAATTCATGGTGCAGGCGCCGAGCCCAGCAACAACCCTGGAGGAAAATAAATAAATAAATAAATAAATAAAGTGATAAAGTTTGTACTGCATAGCAGTACAAACTTTTTTTTTCTGCCTCTAGGGTTATTGCTGGGGCTCAGTGCCTGCACCATGAATCCACCGCTCCTGGAGGCTATTGTTCCCCCCTTTTGTTTCCCTTATTGTTGTAGCCTCGTTGTGGTTATTGTTGTTGATGTCGTTCATTGTTGGATAGGACAGAGAGAAATGGAGAGAGGAGGGAAGACAGAAAGGGGGAGAGAAAGACAGACATCTGCAGACCTGCTTCACCGCCTGTGAAGTGACTCCCCTGCAGGTGGGGAGCCGGGGGCTCGAACTGGTATCCTCACACTGGTCCTTGTGCTTCATGCCACTTGCACTTAACCTGCTGTGCTACCACCCGATTCCCAACAGTACAAATTTTTATAAAAATATTTGCCAAACTAATCAAGAAGTGAGAAAATGGCATAATTTCACATTTAAAAAATCTCTTTAATAGCCAGTTTAGCTGAAGACAACTTTGTTCTCAGGTCAGATTCTGCCTTCTGTCTGATATGCTATGTGGCTTTGATGTGCTGGGCTAGTGTGGAGGTGCCTCTCCCCCAGCTGCATGCACTCTGGGTTGGAAAGAACTCGACCAGAGCCAGCTTGGGCTGCTACTCACTCAGGGATGCGGGAGATAAATGACTCAGGAATCAAACACGTGGTGCGAGGTAATGCAGCCTTTATTGATCAGAGAGCCAATGCTTTTATAGGATAAAGCCAGAAGTGGCAAGTCAGAAACAGAAATGGCTAGGAAAGGGGATGGAGAAAGGCAAAAGTGGGCTGGGAAGGTAGAAGCTTCCTTAGCAACTGTTGCGAGGGTTTTAACTGGTGAGATTAATGTTACCCTCCAGGCAGGGCGGGTCTCGAAGAAGATAGATCAAAGGAATGGAATGGGCGGGGATCTTTCAGGCAAAACAGTGATTATGTAAATAGGCCATAGTGTCAGGAATGCAGGGTGGAACAGGGGGAGCTGGCTTCATGCCTGACATTGATGAAAGCAGATGAAGAAAGTCTGGCCCAGGCCGGGCGGTGGCTCACCTGGCTGAGCACACATGTCACAATGTTCAAGGACCCGGGTTTGAGCCCCCAGTCCCCACCTGCAAGGGGAAAGCTTTGTGAGAAAGAAAGGAAGGAAGGAAGGAAGGAAGGAAGGAAGGAAGGAAGGAAGAAGGGAAATGAACCCCAGCATTAATCCTGATGGCAAAACAAGAGAAGTGAGAAATTCTGCTATTCAGTCACACAGGTATGTTGGAGACAGTGCTGCAGGCAGGCGTGTGTGCAGCTGAGTGACTCCATACTCTCTAAGGGAGGCCTCTGCACCAATGGCAGCACTGGGGGTCCTCTGCTCCAGACAGACTGTTTCAGATACAAAGAGACAAGAGATGCAGATTCCCTCAGTGCCATGGATGCCGGGGGGCTTGAGTTTCAGCTGCACACATGGCAAACAGAAGCCTTTTCAGGTGAGAGCACGTGCCCACGTGCACACACACACACACACACACACACACACACACACACACACACACACTACGTGAAAGGCATGTGCTCTACTGCTCAGCCACCTCCTGGGGATCCCACTGCTATCCTTCCTTCCAAATTTTATTTATTATTGGATAGAGACAGAGAGATATTGAGAGGGGAGAGGCAGAGCGAGAAAGGGAGAGAGACAGAGAGGCACCTGCAGCATTGCTTCACCACTGGTGAAGCTTTCCCCCTGCAGATGGGGACCAGGGGCTTGAACCTAGGTCCTTGTGCACAGTAGTGCACAAGGCCCCTTTAATTCTTGATTAATTAAGTCAGAATCACTTAGTCTCAGAATCTCTGAAGCCTAAACATGAGAGAAAGGGCAGGGGAGGTGGAGACAGACCAGAGCACTGATCGGCCATCTGTGACATTCTCTCTCTCTCTGTCCTTGTTCTCCTGTTGTGCTGGAACTCAGGACCAGACATGTACCCTTCCACTGAGCTACCTCCTGGACGCCAAAACTTTAATTTACTTTAATGCTTGTTTGTTTTCAAGTCACTTTATCTGGAAAAGAATTATCTCCCCGGGACAGGCATCTGCATACCATTCCCACCACCGACTGACTGACATCTTTCTCCACCACGGTGTAGGGCAGCATGTGAATGCTTGGGAAAGGATCTGGAAAACAGCACAGTGTTTAGGTGCTGGCATGTGACTGTCATAAAGATGTTTACACTAGAGTATAGAGAAAGCACAATGGGCTGTAGATGCTGACTTAGTCCGCAGTTTCTGTGCTGACCGATTATCGACTGCTGGTCCTACTGATGCTTCTTCCAATGTGGTCCCTGGACCAACAGTGTTGGTGTCACCTGGGAGACTCTAGAAATACAGATTCACTGACCTCAACCCAGACCACTGAACAGAAGTTCTTGGGGGTGGGGGTGGGGCAAGAATCCAGGGTGTTGATCTGTGTTCACACAGTCATTCAGCTGGTTCACGAAGGTTGTGTCAGAGGAACTGGAGGGTGAGTGAGGCGGGGGTGCTATTACGTCACTGTGAGATGCAAAATGGTTCTGTTCTACTTCTCTATCACTCATGATGTATTTACTACCTGAAATATATATATTTTAAAAAAAGGTTTAGTTCCATTATTGTTTGAAAACCACTGACCTGGGAGTTGAGCAGTAGTGCAGCAGGTTAAGCACACGTGGTGCGAAGCGCAAGGACCAGCTAACGTAACTGGGTCAAGCTCCCGGCGCCCCACCTACAGGGGGGTCACTTCACAGGCAGTGAAGCAGGTCTGCAGGCGTCTGTCTTTCTCTCCCCCTCTCTGTCTTCCCCTCCTCTCTCCATTTCTCTCTGTCCTATGCAACAACAATGACATCAATGACAGTAATAATAATAATAACCACAACAATGATAAAACAACAAGGGCAACAAAAAAGGGGGAAAATAGTCTCCAGGTGCAGTGGATTTGTGGTGCTGGCACCAAGCCCTAACAATAACCCTGGAGGCAAAAAATAATAATAATAAAATAAAATAAAGTGGTCCAGGAAGTGGCACATTGGATGGGGCTTTGGACTCTCAAGCATGAGGTCCTGGGTTCAGTCCCCAGCAGCACATGTACCAGAGTGATGTCTGGTTCTTTCTCTCCTATCATATCTCATGAATAAATAAAAATAATAAAATAAAAAGAAAACCACTGACCTACATATAACAGCTCCACTTTCTCAAACTATTTTAAGACAAATCCAAAATTTCATAAATTTTAAATTTGAATTTTAAAGAACAAATAATTCACATCTCATTAATTCACTGAACAAATTAACTGGAATTCTTTAATGTCACTAAAACAGCTGTGGTTTTCTAATTTCCATAAATGTCTTTTTACAGTTGATTTGTTTGAATTTGTTCAAACACTGCATTCAGTCTATGTGTTGTCTCACAATCTCTCTGAATCTATAATGGATATTTTTTATTTCCTATCATTATGTGTTGAAGAAGTTGGGGGCTGGGGAGGTAGCATAGTAGTTATACAAAACTACTTTAGTGGAGGTCATTTTTTCCATTTTATTGGATAGGATAGAGAGAAATTGAGACAGGAGGGGAAGGCAGAGAGAAAGAGATACACCTGCAGACCTGCTTCACCAACTGTGAAGCGACCCCCCTGCAGATGGGGAACTGGAGGCTGGAACCGTTATCCTTGTGCCAGACCTTGCACTTTGTACTATGTGCACTTAACACTGTGCACCAATGCCCATCCCCTTCTCTCTCCCTCTCTATCCCCCCATCTCTCAATTTCTTACAATCCAATAAAAAAAAAAAAATGCCTGGGGGTCGGGTGGTGGCGCAGTGGGTTAAGCGCACGTGGCGCAAAGCGCAGGGACCGGCGAAAGGATCCCGGTTCGAGACCCGGCTCCCCACCTGCAGGGGAGTCGCTTTACGGGCGGCGAAGCAGGTCTGCAGGTGTCTATCTTTCTCTTCCCCTCTCTCTCTGTCTTCCCCTCCTCTCTCCATTTCTCTCTGTCCTATCCAACAACAAAGCAACGTCAACAATGGCAATAATAACCGCAGCGAGGCTGCAACAACTAGGGCAACAAAAGGGGAAAAAATGGCCTCCAGGAGCGGTGGATTCATGGTGCAGGCACCGAGCCCAGCAATAACCCTGGAGGGAAAAAAAAAATGCCTGCAGGAGCAGTGGATTTGTGGTTCAGGCACCGAGCCCCAGTGATAACCCTGGAGACACACAAAAAAACAAAAACAAACAAAACAAAAAACCAGCACCAACAGCAGCAGTTGTCATTTGACACATGACCCTGATACTCAGGGTTCCTCTGGTTCTGTCCATATGTTGTCCTTTCATTTCCTTTTACCTCTATATACTAAACTAACTGTTAGACCTAAAGGCTTGATCATGTTCAGGTCTGAGTTGAGGGGTGGGAATATTTCATAGGTGTGGCTATCCACCTTTAATTGTATCATAATAGAAAACATCTCAACAGC
Source organism: Erinaceus europaeus (assembly GCF_950295315.1). Lineage (NCBI taxonomy): Eukaryota > Metazoa > Chordata > Mammalia > Eulipotyphla > Erinaceidae > Erinaceus > Erinaceus europaeus. The sequence continues at coordinate 127,387,763 of NC_080168.1, read as the reverse complement.
TATTTCTTTCTTTTTTTATTTTTTTGTTTTTTTATTTTATAATTTATTTCTTTATTGGGGAATTAATGTTTTACATTCAACAGTAAATACAATAGTTTGTACATGCATAACATTCCCCAGATTCCCATTTAACAATACAACCCCCACTATGTCATTCATCATCTTTCATGGACCTGTATTCTCCCCTCCCACCCACCCACCCCAGAGTCTTTTACTTTGGTGTAATACTCCAATTCCATTTCAGGTTCGACTTGTGTTTTCTTTTCTGATCTTGTTTTTCAACTTCTGCCTGAGAGTGAGATCATCCCATAGTCATCCTTCTGTTTCTGACTTATTTCACTCAACATGAGTTTTTCAAGGTCCATCCAAGATCGGCTGAAAACGGTGAAGTTACCATTTTTTACAGCTGAGTAGTATTCCATTGTGTATATAGACCACAACATGCTCAGCCACTCATCTGTTGTTGGACACCTGGGTTGCTTCCAGGTTTTGGCTATTACAAATTGTGCTGCCAAGAACATATGTGTACATAGATCTTTTTGGATGGATGTGTTGGGTTCCTTAGGATCTATGCCCAGGAGAGGAATTGCAGGGTCATAGCGTAGGTCGATTTCTAGCCTTCTGAGAGTTCTCCAGACTGTTCTCCACAGAGGTTGGACCAATTTACATTCCAACCAGCAGTGCAGGAGGGTTCCTTTGACCCCACACCCTCTCCAGCATTTGCTGCTGTTACCTTTTCTGATGTCTGACATTCTCACAGGAGTAAAGTGAAATCTCATTGTTGTCTTTATTTGCATTTCTCTGACAATCAGAGACTTGGAGCATTTTTTCATGTGTTTCTCAGCCTTTTGGATCTCTTCTGTGTTGAATATTCTGTCCATGTCCTCCCCCCATTTTTGGATGGGTTTTTTTGTTGTCTTGTTGTTGAGTCTGGCAAGCTCTTTATATATGTTGGTTATTAAACTCTTATCTGATGTATGGCATGTAAAGATCTTCTCCCATTCTGTGAGGGGTCTCTTGGTTTGGGTAGTGGTTTCTTTTGCTGTGAAGAAGCTTTTTAATTTGATGTAGTCACATAGGTTTATACTTGCCTTAGTCTTCTTTGTAACTGGATTCGTTTCATTGAAAATGTCTTTAAAATTTATGCGGAAAAAAGTTTTGCCAATATTTTCCTCTAAGTATTTGATAGTTTGTGGTCTAACATCCAAGTCCTTGATCCACTTGGAATTTACTTTTGTATTTGGTGAAATACAGTGATTCAGTTTCATTCTTCTGCATGTTTCAACCCATTGTTTCCAACACCATTTGTTAAAGAGACTCTGCTTTCTCCATTGAATAGTCAGGGCCTCTTTGTCAAAGATTACATGTCCGTAGGTGTGGGGCTCATTTCTGGGCTCTCAATTCTATTCCACTGGTCAGTTTGTCTGTTCATGTTCCAGTACCAAGCAGTTTTGATGACAATGGCCCTATAATACAGTTTGAGATCTGGCAGTGTGATGCCTCCGGTTCTGTTCTTTTTTCTCAATATTGTTTTGGCAATTCTAGGTCTTTTCTGGTTCCAGATAAACATTTGTAGCATTTTTTCTATTCTCCTAAAAAATGTGCTTGGGATCTTGATGGGGATAGCATTAAATTTGTAGATGGCTCTGGGCAATATAGTCATTTTGATGATGTTAATTCTTCCAACCCATGAACATGGAATATCTTTCCACTTCTTTGTGTCTTTTTCAATTTCTTTGAGTAGTGACTCATAATTTTCAGTATACAAGTCTTTCACTTCTTTGGTTAGGTTTACTCCTAGATATTTTATTGTTTTTGTTGCTATAGTAAAAGGAATTGTTTTCTGGATTTCAATTTCTTCTAACTTAGTGTTTGCATAGAGGAATGCCACTGACTTTTGAATGTTAATTTTGTAGCCTGACACCTTACTGTATTGCCTAATGATTTCCAAAAGCTTCTTGCTGGAGTCCTTAGGTTTTTCCATGTATACTATCATGTCATCTGCAAATAAGGAGAATTTGACTTCTTCTCTTCCAGTCTGTATCCCTTGAATTCCTTGCTCCTGCCTGATTGCTATGGCAAGAACTTCCAACACTATGTTGAATAGTAATGGTGATAGTGGGCAGCCCTGTCTAGTACCTGATCTGAGTGGAAATGCTTCCAGTTTTTCACCATTGAGTATGATGTTGGCTGTAGGTTTGCTATATATAGACTCCACTATCTTCAGGAATTTCCCATCTATTCCCATTTTTTGTAGTGTTTTGATCATAAAGGGATGTTGTATTTTGTCAAAGGCTTTCTCTGCATCTATTGATATGACCATGTGGTTTTTGGTCTTGCTTTTGTTGATGTGGTGGATCACATTGATTGATTTACGTATATTAAACCAACCTTGCATGCCTGGGATAAACGCAACTTGGTCATGATGGACAATCTTTTTGATATATTGCTGTATCCGGTTGGCTAGAATTTTGTTCAATATTTTCACATCTATGTTCATCAGAGATATTGGTCTGTAGTTTTCTTTTTTGGTTGTGTCCCTGTCTGCTTTTGGTATCAGGGTGATGTTGGCTTCATGGAAGCTGGCAGGGAGTATTCCAGTGACTTCAATCTTCTCGAAGACTTTTAAAAGTAGAGGTATTAGTTCTTCTTTGAAGGTTTTGTAGAATTCATTTGTAAAATCATCTGGTCCAGGAATTTTATTTTTGGGGAGATTTCTGATAACTGTTTCAATTTCATTAGCTATGATGGGCCTGTTCATGTTATCCACTTCCTTTTTACTTAGTTTTGGAAGTTGGTAGGTGTCTAGGAAATCGTCCATTTCTTCCAGGTTCTCTAGCTTGGTGGCATTTAGTTGTTCATAGAAGCCTCGCATGATATGTTGAATTTCTGCGGTGTCTGTTGTGATATCTCCTCTTTCATTTACTATCCGATTTATTTGGGTCTTCTCCCTTTTTTGTTTTGTGAGTCTGGCTAGAGATTTGTCGATTTTGTTTACTCTTTCGAAGAACCAACATTTACTTTTGTTGATCTTTTGTATGGTTTTCATATTCTCAATGTTATTTATTTCTGCCCTAACTTTAGTGATTTCTGTCCTTCTGGTTGCTTTAGGGTTCCTTTGTTGTTCTTCTTCTAGGTCTTTAAGATGTGCAATCAGGCTGCTTATTTGTGCTTTTTCTTGTTTTCTAATGTGTGCTTGTATAGCTATGAACTTCCCTCTTAGGACTGCTTTAGCTGTGTCCCAAATATTTTGATAGCTTGTGTCTTCATTTTCATTGAAGTCTCGAAACATTTTGATTTCTTCCTTGATTTCCTCTTTGACCCAGAGATTGTTAAGAAGTGTACTGTTGAGCTTCCACATTTTGGCACTGTTACTAATCTTTTGTTGATTGTTAAGTGTTAGTTTAATTTCACTGTGGTATGAGAAGATGCTTGGGATGATTTCAATGCTCTTGAATTGGCTGATGCTGTCTTTGTGGCCTAATATATGGTCTATCCTTGAGAATGACCCATGTGGATTTGAGTAAAATGTGTATTCCAGTTTCTTGGGATGAATGACACTGAAAATGTCCAATAGTTCTAGTTTATCTATCTCTTCATTTAGCTCCCTTATGTCTTTATTGATTTTCTGCCTGGATGATCTGTCAAGTTGAGATAGTGGGGTGTTGAAGTCCCCTACTATGATTGTGTTTCTGTTAATATATTGCTGTAGCTCTTTCAGTAGAAGTTTGATGTATTTAGATGGCTTCTCATTGGGTGCATAGATGTTAATAATTGTTAAGTCCTCTTGATTGACTGATCCTCTGAGCATTAAGTAGTGTCCATTCCTATCTTTTTTAATCTTATCTATTTTAAAGTCTATCATGTCAGATATGAGAATAGCTGCTCCTGCCCTTTTTTGTGGGCCATTGGCTTGTATGATAGTTTTCCATCCTTTCACTTTAAGTCTGTTTGTCTTGTTGAGTTAGGTGGGTTTCCTGTAGACAGCATATTGTTGGGTTGTGTTTTCTGATCCATCTTCCTACTCTGTGTCTTTTAATAGGTGAATTCAGGCCATTGACATTTATTGATATCAAAGATTGAAGATATTTTAATGCCATTCTTGTAGAGTTTTAGAGTGTTTTGATATATGTCCTATTTGTGGTGGTCTGGTTGTTTATAGGAGACCTTTCAGAACTTCTTTCAGGGCAGGCTTGGTGATAGTTGCTTCCTTTAACTGTTGCTTGTCTGAGAAGGTTTTGATGCCTCCATCTAGTCTGAATGACAGTCTAGCAGGATACATTATTCTTGGCTGAAAGCCTTTCTCATTGAGCACTTGATAGATATCTTGCCATTCTCTTCTGGCCTGTAGTGTTTGTATGGAGAAGTCTGCTGCTAATCTTATGGGTTTTCCTTTGTAGGTGAGTCTTTGTTTTTCTCTTGCAGCCTTGAGGATCCTTTCTTTATCCTTATTCCTTTCCAATCTAAGTATGACATGTCTTGGTGTCTTTAGGTCTGGGTTAATTCTGTTTGGGACCCTCTGGGCTTCTTGAATTTTTATGCCTTTGATGTTGTCTAGACTAGAGAAATTTTCAGCTACTATGGCCTGGAAAATGCTTTCTTCCTCTGGTATGCCAATAATGCATATATTGTTTCTTTTTAAGTCATACCATAGGACTCTGTTGTTGTTTTCAGCATCTCTTAATCTCTTTTTGAGATCTCTTACTTCTTTTTTAGTTGTCTCTAATTCATCCTCAATCTTGCTAATTCTGTCTTAGCCTCATAGATTCTATTCTCTCTGCCCTCTACTGCTTTCTGGAGTTCATCTATTTTGTTGCCCTGCTCTGATACTGTTTTAGCTTGTTCAGCTATTTGCATTCTTAGCTCAGGGATTTCAGCTTTCAGCTCTCTAATAACCATGAGATAATTAGTATTTTCTTCCATATTCTCATTTGTTGTTCCTGCATTTCTGGTTACATTTTTTTCAAATTCTTTACTCACTCCTGTTATTATTTCCTTAGCTAATGTTTGGATGTTGAACTCATTATTTTGTGCTTCACCCTCTGGAGGACTTTTAGCTGGACTCTTGTCCTGGTTTGATTCTCCAATATTTTTTCTTGCTGTTTTAACCACTTTATATATTATGTTATGAGTTCCCTTTATCAGTACTTTTCAAATTATTGATCACTATTGCCTGGATTGACTTGTGTCTAAGTAAGTTAATTAAAGGGTTCACAGTGGTGGAAGTTAACAGTTGTTTCAATAGTATCCCTGAGTTGGAGCTCAGTGGTTTAAAAGCCTTTTTTTCTTTTTTCCTTCCCTGTAGGCTATGGGAGCCTGGGGGCTTTTAAACTATCAATAGGCTTCTTAGCTTAATTACTGACTCCTGACCAAGAGATAAAGCAGGGTGTGGCAGAGATAATCCAGTGGTTATGCAAAGAGACTTTCACAGCCCCTCAGCTATGCCACCGAGGTATAGGTCTTCTCCTGAGTTTCCTGGTTAGATCTCTGTCCCCTGGTGTCCCTCCCTGTTGCTGCTCCAGATTCTGAGGGTAGTAGCAATGGAGACTCAGAGTTGCACTTGGTGAGTCTCTAGGGAGTCCTTTCCTCCCTTCAGCTGTCCCCTTGTCCCCTCTCCAGAGCAGACTGGAGGTGGTGTCTCCACTGATAAACTGCTGAATGTTAGCAGTCACTTAATCTCTCCTTAGGCCCCTCTCTCCTCTCTGTCACCAGCCACCGGTGATTTACTGGGTTCCGGTGGTCATTCTAGTCCTGTCTTGTTTCGGTCCGGGTGGTCTCCTTTGGTATTCCTAGTTGATCCGGGAGAGGAGAGGAGAGGAGAGAAAGCGATCTGCTGCTCGTAGCTCTGCCTCCGGAAGTCCAGCTATTTATTTCTGATGTTTAGTACATTAGTGGATTAAAATGTGGAGAGCATGATTTATCCTTTATAAAAATTCCCAAAAGAATTGGGACACATAACTCTGGCTTTGGGAATGGTGTGGAATTATATCCCCGTGATCCTATAACTTTATAAATCAATATTAATCCACTGATTAAAAAAAATAGGAGATTCCGTTTGGGCTCGGGGACCTTGGGGCTCTCAGACCCACTGCTGTCGCTGCTACAGAGGAATACCAAAGGAGAACACCTGGGACTGCAACAAGATAGGACTAGAATGACTGCAGGAACCCAAGAAATCACCGGTGAGTACAAACACGTGTGACTCATGGACAAAGAGGAGCCTGGGAGATTAGGTGGCTGGTAACAGTCCGGCAGTTTACCAGTTGAGACACCACCTCCAGTCTGCTTTACCAACAAAAAGATGGCTGAAGGGAGGAGAGGACTCGCCTAAGACTCACCAAATGTATCTGGGAGTCTCCACTGCTACTGCCTTCAGAATCTGGAGCAGCGGCAGGGAGGCCCTGTGCTGACACCAGGGGACAGAGAACTAATGAGGAAACAAAGGAGAAGAGCTACACCTCTAGTGATGGGTCTGTGAGAGTCTCTTTGCATGCGTTCTACAGACTGAGCTGCCTCCTGGCCCTGTATTTCCATACATTTGCTTCATTCACTGGATGTTTGACTTGTCCCATGAGAGACTCTTCAGAGGCTGAGTTCTTTGTTACATTGTTAACAGTCTTTGCAGGCTGCCTTCCTTAATCTTAGGCTTAAAACCAGATTTCAGACTGCTATTCCCTACTCTTTTTCCCCCCTTTTCTTGATTTATAAAATGGAAATATTCACAAGAATGTAAGATAAGAGAGGTACATTTCCATACATTGCCCACCCCCAGAGCTCCATATCCTATTCCTTCCCCTAATAGCTTCCCTATTCTTTCTTCCTGTGGGAGTATGGACCCAGGGTCTTTATGGGATGCAGAAGGTGGAAGGCCTGGCTTACTGTAACTGCTTCTCCACTGGACATGGGCGTTGGCAGGTCGATCCATGCTCCCAGCCTGTCTCTCTCTTTCCCAAGACAGGTTCAAGAGCCCATTGCCCACTCTTAACTGGAGCCAATTATTTCTCAAAGGAGTTTGGGCTGTCTAAGGAGAGGGGAAATATATATATATATATATATATATATATATATATATATATATATATATATCATCTTAGGTTTTTCTGTTGGTTAGGACCCTGCATATTTACACCAAACAAGTGACAGACTAAAAAGAGAAAACTAGAAGTTTATTAACATGTGAGGGTTCTAAAATAAAGACAGTGGTTAGAAGTGAAGCTTATGGGAGCCAGGCGGTAGCTCAGCGGGTTAAGCACAGGTGCCACAAAGCACAAGGACGGGCGTAAGGATCCTGGTTCGAGCCCTTGGCTCCCCACCTGCAGGGGAGTCGCTTCACAGGCGGTGAAACAGATCTGCAGGTGTCTGTCTTTCTCTCCCCCTCGTGTCTGTCTTCCCCTCCTCTCTCCATTTTTCTGTTCTATCCAACAACGACAACATCATCATCAACAACAACTTCAACAATAAAAAACAACAACGACAACAAAAGGGAATAAATAAATATTTAAAAAAAAAGAAGTGAAGCTTATATAACATCTGAGCAAAGAACCTCCATTCTGTATGGAAATGACAGGCCAAGCAAAAGGACTTCAGCTTCTGGGGACAGCAGATTGTGCCAAGGCAAATGTTTCGGGAAACTGATGGTAAGAGAGCGCTGGTGTTGGGCATAGGTCGGTACATAGATTCCTCCGCTGGGTCTTGGCCGGTAAGATCTAGAGTTGTCCCAGAGCACTGACTCATGCCCCTGCTGGTAGAGAGGGGAGATGGCATGAGTGTGTTTTTATTTTATTTTTTATTTATTTGTTTATTCCCTATTTTTGTTGCTCTTTTTTTTTTTAATTGTTGTAGTTATTGATGTCCTATAGAACACCATACTGCCAAGCCACACCAATAACATACTGAGAGGTGGCCTGTATACTAAGCACATTGTTCAGATACATGCACTGAAAGTAGGACAGAAAGTAAGAGTTAAGGATCTGTCACTTCTTAGAAGCTTTTAGCAGTCGCAGAGTCAGGGGCATGTGGGTATATCCTCATCCAGGGTGAAGGCACATGTCTGCATCTTGCCTCTCCTACTATAATGAAACATCGTGTCTGCTTCACTTTTTTTTGGATTCCAGAAAAAAACATTGCACACCTAGGAATAAGGTCCTGGCTTATACCCTGGGTGGTGTGGAAGGTTGCAGTTCTAAGTACAGCCTGGAATAGCGATGGATACAGTCAGTGTGGATTTGATAGTAGCAAGGCCCAGAGGAACATTGTTGAAGGTTTCTGAGCCCAGACTTCCTGATACTTGTTACTGGACATTCTGATTGTCACCTTTGCATCTATGCTTGAAAATATGTTTTGCTTGTTATTTGTCTACAAGGTACATTCTTTTGACTAAAATATACCATGAGGCCTACATTTCAGGCTCAGTTCTGTTGTCACAAAATCCTGCTCTCTGGTGAAGTCTGGCTATTTCAGAGACTCTGGTTCACAGGCAGTAGAGCTGGATTGCCACATGCAATCACCCTTGTAAATCTGAATGCCTGGCTGCTGCCCTAAAGGTCTAGAGATCGTGCATGGGAGAACTGGAATAAACTCTTTTTCCTTCCTTCCTTCCTTCCTTCCTTCCTTCCTTCCTTCCTTCCTTCCTTCCTTCCTTCCTTCCTTTCTGCCTCCAGGGTTATTGCTGAGGCTTGGTGCCTGCACCATGAACCCACTGCTCGTGGAGGCCATTTTCCCCCCTTTTGTTGCCCTTATTGTAGCCTTGTTGTGGTTATTGTTGATCTTGTTCATTGTTGGATAGGACAGAGAGAAATGGAGAGGGGAAGACAGAGAGGGGGAGAGAAGGACAGACACCTGCAGACCTGCTTCACCGCCTGTGAAGCGACTCCCCTGCAGGTGGGGAACCAGAGGCTTGAACCGGGATCCTTACGCCGGTCCTTGCACTTTGTCCTTACGCCACCTGCACTTAACCTGCTGTGCTACCGCCTGACCCCCTGGAATAAACTCTTATGGCATCAAAGGAACGTACCTGACATGACATTTGGATGACAGTTTCAGCACCCTTACTTACCCTGCGTTCTCTTTTAGGAATGTATTTGGATCTTTTTCTATGTAGTGGATAACCACCTGTTGTTTGTCTGAACATCTACTTCTGAATAAATTTTACAAGTAAATTCTCTTTGAAGCTTGGGATGGGGGCACACACTTGACATTGTCTTATCTGGTGATGTCACATGTGTGTGTTCCCACCTGACCTCCTCTGATGAGCTGTATGGAAACTGGCTGTGGTTTTCTCTCTCCACTCTGGCATGCGTCTAATCTCAGGGACCTGGCAACTGGCTAAGGTTCTCTCCACCTGTGTATTCACCATAGGACACCACAGTATAGACCCTGGGGACTTGGGAAAGGTCATACCATCTGAAGCAGGGCATTTGGCTCCTTTCTAGAAACAGTCCCTGATGCAGTACTGATGCCTAACAATGTTGGTCATCATTTCTCCTTTGGCTAATTCTGCTTCTAAAGACCCCTTCTGTTTCTATCCGTGTTGGTCATCACGTCAGTTTCCCCTGCATTGCTAGATGCCGTGATCTATTTACATAATCACTGTCTTGCCTGAGACCCGCCCTGCCTGCAGGGTATTGGTTTCATCCCCACTGGTTAGACGGAAGCTCTCTATGTTCTGTTCAAGCTCTTTTTTTGCTCCGCCCCCTCTCCTAGTCATTTCCTTTCCCCTTGCCACTTCTGGTGAAGAGATACATAAAAGGCGATGTATCTGATCAATAGATGACGGCATATTGTGTTCCTGCTCAGCCACAAGTTCCTGGTCTCCTCTCTCTCCAGTGACGCTAACCCGACATAACAATCGCAGAAAGGCTGGTCATGAGGCACCAAGTTGCCATGTTTAAACGATTCCAAATTGTCTATCCTAAACCTCCCTGCCTTCCTAACCAAAGCAAAAACAATTGCAAAAACCAACATAAGCTAAAGAGCTAGAGAGGAAGGAAAAAAAAAAAAAAAAAAAAAGCTAGGGCAGAATGTTCTCCTGGTCCCAGAAGAGGCAAAAGATTGGTCAAGGAAGTTGACCAATCAGAAAGAGTTCCAGCCCCCTTGAGGAGAGAAAAAAAGAGGTGGCAAACAGACAGCTCCTACTGATGGTTCCTTGCTGAGCCTGGAATCTCCAGAATGAGGTTGTCTCCACAGGAGGCCTCTTTAGTCTGTGGCCGGTTCCCCCTACCCCTCTGGAGTGATGAGGTTGGGGTGGCGGGGGTGGGCTACAGAGGGCCAACTTTTAACTCACAGAAAGTCCACTCTATGTGCTTTGTCCTTTTGTAGCCCCTTCCAGCCTGTTGTGATCTGCGGGCTCTCTTCCTTGGCTCCACTCCGACCTGGAAATCTTGCCCTTACTCGGAATTTCTCAGTTTCAAGCAGCTGCTCTGCACAGAGAGAGTCAGATGTTGTTGTCATGCTGCCATCTTCCCAGCCCCTATCACCAAGTCACCAGGTGTCCTCAAGTGTCAGCATCAAGAGTTGAGTTCTGTTAGACACACCCAGTCATCAGGCTGAGGGGGTCAGCAGTGTATCTCTGTAAGAGTCCTTCACTAAATGTGTCTTTTAAATACTCTCTTCCAAGGGGCTGGGCAGTGGCACAGCGGGTTAGCGCACATGGCGCAAAGCTCAAGGTCTGGCACAAGGATCCCAGTTCAAGCCCCCACATCCCCACCTGCAGGGGGGTTGTTTCACAGGCGGTGAAGCAGGTCTGCAGGTGTCTTGTCATTCTCTCCCCGTCTTCCCCTCCTCTCTCCATTTCTCTCTGTCCTATCCAACAACAACAGCAATAGTAACAATGATAATACAAGGTTAACAAAAGGGAAAAAGCCTCCAGGAGCAGTGGATTCATAGTGTAGGCACTGAGTCCCAGCAATAACAAAGGAGGCAAAATATTCTCTTGCAGTTTGTAGCTTCTCTTTTATTTCTCCTGAATCTCTTCCAAAGATGTGATTTAAAAAATATATATACATATATATATATATATATATATATATTTATGAAGTCCAGCTTATCTTTTTCTTTTTTTTTCTCTCTTTTTTATTTAAGAAAGGATTAATTAACAAAACCATAGGGTAGGAGGGGTACAGTTCCACACAATTCCCACCACCCAATCTCCATATCCCACCCCCTCCCTTGATAGCTTTCCCATTCTCTATCCCTCTGGGAGCATGGACCCAGGGTCATTGTGGGTTGCAGAAGGTTGAAGGTCTGGCTTCTGTTTGCTTCCCCGCTGAACATGGGCGTTGACTGGTCGGTCCATACTCCCAGTCTGCCTCTCTCTTTCCCTAGTAGGGTGGGTCTCTGGGGAAGTGGAGCTCCAGGACACATTGGTGGGGTCTTCAGTCCAGGGAAGCCTGGCCGGCATCCTGATGGCATCTGGAACCTGGTGATTGAAAATAGTTAACATACAAAGCCAAACAAATTGTTGAGCACAGCTTATCTTTTTCATGGATAATACATTTGTCCTCTGTCATGCTCTAGCAGATTTATAGTTTTATATTTTCCATTTAGGTCTGTGATATATTTTAATTTTTGTACAGGAATAAGGTCTACAACTAGATTTAATTTCTATTTTGGTTAGAGTTGAACGGAGAGCTTCAAGCCATGTGAAGCATGTGCTCTATCACTGACCTGCATCCCTGGACACTAGACTGATCCATTTATTTTTGGCAAGTATATGCCCAGCTGTTGCAACAGCAGTTGTCAGAGACTCTTTGCTCCACTGTGTTGTCTTTGCTCCTTTGTCAAAGATAGTTGACTACCCAGGGGTCTACTTCTGGAGCCTCTAAAGAAGATGACTTGAAAAGGGTGCTGGAGTGTGCACATTACCATGTCCACAGATGGGGGTTCAAGCCCGTAGGTCCCACCTGCAGGGAGCTGAGGGGGGAGGGAGAGGTGGAAGGATGGAGGCTAGGGGGGACTTCATAGGCAGTGAAGCGGTGTTGCAGGTGTCTTTCTCCCTCTTCTCTCAATTTCTCTGTCTTATCAAATTAAAAACAAAAAAGATAATTCGTCAACAGGAGCAGTGAATTTGTGTTGCAGGCAGCCCTAGTGATAAACTCTGGTGAAAAAAAAATGCTGCAGTGAGAGAATGCCCCAGATTGGAAGTGCTGTTACTGTTTTACTGATATATCTCCCACATCAGCCTGATCTATCCAGCACTACTCAAGAACTCAACTTGCTTCCTAATGGCTTCATTTCCACAAAAGTGATCTCAGCTGCCTTCCTTTTTTTTTTTTTTTTTTTTTTTGCCTCCAGGGTTATTGCTGGGGCTCAGTGTCTGCACCATGAATCCACTGCTCCTGGAGGCCATTTTTTTCCACCTTTTGTTGCCCTTGTTGTAGCCTTGTTTTGGTTATTATTATTGTTGTTGATGTCGTTCATTGTCGGATAGGACAGAGAGAAATGGAGAGAGGAGGGGAAGACAGAGAGGGGGAGAGAGAGACAGACACCTGCAGACCTGCTTCACCGCCTGTGAAGCGACTCCCCTGCAGGTGGGGAGCCGGGGGCTCGAACTGGGATCCTTATGCCGGTCCTTGTGCTTTGCGCCACGTGTGCTTAAGCCTTGGCGCCACCGCCCGATCCCCTCTACTTCTCTTTCTTTTCTTTTCCCCTTCCTTGCCTTTCCTTCCTCTTGATCCAGAAGTGAATTTGCACAAGGACGCTGGCCCTCATCGGGGGCTCGAACCGGGATCCTTCTGCTGGTCCTTGCGCTTTGCGCCACTTGCCCCGCCGACCCCCCTCCCTCCCCTTCTTTCATCTTATCGGGGAAATATTCGTCTGCAGGACACGTCCCAGACATGCCTATAGTTTGTTTCCAAACCGTGGTGGGTGTCCGGACACTATTCCCACCACCAACTCGAGTCCCTCGTTAGCATCCCGCGCTGGGTACCTGACAGTCTCCACTTTTCTTTTCTTTTCTCTTCTTTATTTTTTTAAAATTTCTTTATTGGGGAATTAATGTTTTACATTCAACAGTACATACAACAGTTTGTACATGCATCACGTCCCCCAGTTTCCCATATAACAATACCTGGTGGGGGTTGTATTGTTCACTTTTCTTTCTGACCGTAACTAGAGCTTGCAGATGTCAGCCTTGGGCGGTGGGTGGTGGTGAAAATTAGCCGGGCTTCCCCACAGCAGTGAGAAATGAAAAGCCCCGCCCTGTTTCTCCGGCCTGGCTATAGACCCTTTCCCCCCTTCTCCTTCGTCGTCTTCCTTTTTAAAATTTTTTCCCCTTTATTTGGGGGGATTAATGCTTTTTTTTTTTTTTTTTAGATTTTTAAAATTTATTTTATTTTATTTATTCCCTTTTGTTGCCCTTGTTGTTTTATTGTTGTTGTCGTTGTTGGACAGGACAGAGAGACATGGAGAGAGGAGGGGAAGACAGAGAGGGGGAGAGAAAGACAGACACCTGCAGACCTGCTTCACTGCCTGGGAAGCGACTCCCCTGCAGGTGGGGAGCCGGGGGCTCGAACCGGGATCCTCACTCCGGTCCCTGCGCTTTGCGCCACGTGCGCTTAACCCGCTGCGCCCCCGCCCGACGCCGTCTTCTTCCCTTTTGAGGGTGAAGGCAAACCCGGTGGCGGGGCGGCCTCGGGCGTGAAGCTGAGCGGCGCTCTTTCTGCTGGGCCAGCTGCGTCTCCGGGCAGCGACTCGCACGGAGCCCCGGCGGGGAGGCGCGGGCAGCGCGGGGCCTCGAGGGCTGCCGACCCCCGGCGCGCCCCCTCCGAGCGCCGCCGCGACTCCCGCCGCGACTCCCGCCCGCTCGCCCGGCCGCTCCGCCTCTTTTTAACCGCCGGGGCCGCGGCGGCGCCGTGACGTCACGCAGGGGCGGGACTTCCGGCCGCGCGCTCCAGCCGGGACCGAGTCGGCTCCGCACCCCGAGGGGCGGCCGCGGGGAGCAGGCCGGCTTCCCACCGCCGCCCGCGGGCTTCTCCCGGGACCCCGAGAGGCGCGCGGGCCGCCCTCCCGCCCTCCCGCCGCCCCTCCCCGCGGCTGTCCCTGCCGACACGCCGGTGCCCCGAGCCGCGGAGGAGACGCCCCGGGCCGGGCGGCCGCAGTTCCCGCCGGACGTGAGCCGGGTAGGTGCGGGGCTCCGACACGCGCTGCCTCGCTCCTCGCCGTCGACGGGGCGTGCGGGGCGGGGCGGCTGCTCTCGCGAGATGGGGGGGGGCAGGTGAGCGGGGGCAGGTGAGCGGGGGCAGATGTGGGGGCAGGTGAGCGGGGGTGGGGCAGGTGTGCGGGGGCAGGTGAGGGAGGACCGGTGCGGGGGGGTCAGGTGAGCGGGGGCAGGTGAGCGGGGCCAGGTGAGCGGGGCCAGGTGAGCGGGGGCAGATGTGGGGGGGCAGGTGAGCGGGGGTGGGGTACATGTGCTGGCCAGGTGTGAGGGGGTAGGTGAGGGGGGGGTTGGGGCAGGTGAGCGGAGGGGGGGCAGGTGAGGGGGGCAGGTGTGCGTGGGGACAGGTGGGGGGCAGATGAGCGGGGCAGGTGTGCGGTGACAGGTGCGCGGTGGCAGGTGAGCGGTGACAGGTGCGCTGGGGCAGTTGTGGGGGGGCAGGTGACGGGGTGGGCGGGTGTGCACACTCGCTCTCCTCCTCTGGTCTGAGCCTTTGATTTCTTCTTTCCTACTTCTTTTTTGTTTTGTTTTGTTTTGTTTTTTGCCTCCAGGACTACTGCTGGGGCTCAGTGCCTGCACCATGAATGCACTGCTCTTGCAGGCCATTCCCCCCCCCCCTTTTGTTGCCCTTGTTGTAGCCTTGTTGTGGTTATTATTGTTACTGTTGTTGTCATCGTTGTTGGATAGGACAGAGAGAAATGGAGAGAGGAGGGGAAGACAGAGAGGAGGAGAGAAAGACACCTGCAGACCTGCTTCTCCGCCTGTGAAGCGACCCCCCCCCCCTGCTGGTGGGGAGCCGGGGACTCGAACTGGGATCCTTAAGCCGGTCCTTGTGCTTTGCCACATGCGCTTAACCCGCTTTGCTACTGCCCGACTCCCCAAGATGATTTTTTAAAAAAATATTTCATTTATTAATGAGAAAGATAGGAAGAAAGAGCCAGAGGTCACTCTGGTACATGTGCTGCCAGGGATTGAACTCAGGACCTCCTGCTTGAGAGAGTCCAACACTTTATCCACTGTGTCATCTCCCAGACCACCAAGCAAGATGATTTTTAAAAATATTTATTTATTCCCTTTTTGCTGCCCTTGTTTTATTGTAGTTATTATTGTCGTCGTTGTTGGATAGGACAGAGAGAAATGGAGAGAGGAGGGGAAGACAGAGAGGAGGAGAGAAAGACAGACACCTGCAGACCTGCTTCACCGCTTGGGAAGCGACTCCCCTGCAGGTGGGGAGCCTGGGCTCGAACCGGGAACCTTATGCCGGTCCTTGTGCTTGTGCCACATGCGCTTAACCTGCTGCACCACCGCCTGACCCCCTCTACTTCTCTCCTTTTTTTCCCCCTTCCTTGCCTTCCTTCTTCTTGATCCAGAAGTGAGTTTGCACAAGGACGCTGGCCGTCATTGGGATGCTTGAGCTCCGGGTGGTGGAGGACACGGTGGGTGGCAGCCCTGTAGGTCCAGGACTTTGCTGTCACAGCGGTGGCCACTATTGTATTTCCTTTTACTTTATCTTATTTTTGACTTATCTGTATGTAATATTGGCTAGAGACAGAAATGGAGAGGGAAGCGGGAGATACAGAGAGAGGGACAGACAGGCACCTGCAGCTCCTGAAGCTGTCCCCCTGCAGCTGGGGGTGTGGGGGCTTGAACCCGGGTCCTTGCACATTGTAACACGTATGCCCAGCCAGGGGCGCCACCCCCCGGCCCGTGCCCACTATTTGAAGTCCTGGGGCACAGTGGGCACAGAGGGTGAAGCTGCTGCAACAGAGGCTGGAGGGCTGACTGGGTCTCTTGCCCTGGTCTGGGAGGAGGAGTCCTGGTGTGAACTGGCAGGTTGTCAGCAGGGCTTGGGTTACCAGGCAACGTGTGTGTAAACACGCGGCACACCCAGCTCAGAGCTTCCGTGTGTCCCCCTGCGGTCGGCACCTGCGAGCAGAGGTCTCCAGAGCCGGCCTTGCAGCTCACCTTCCGCGTCCATGAGGTCTGGCTTCTAACTGGGTTTTAGAATTCTTTTTTATTTATTTTATTATTTATTTATAAATAGGGAACACTGACAGAACCAGAGGGTAAGAGGGGTGCAACTCCACACAATTCCCACCACCAGATCTCCGTATCCCACCCCCTCCCCTGATAGCTTCTCTATTCTCTATCCCTCTGGGAGCATGGACCCAGGGTCACTGTGGGATGCAGAAGGTGGAAGGTCTGGCTTCTGTCACTGCTTCCCCGCTGAGCATGGGCGTTGACTGGCCGGTCCTGACAGGCTTTCGAACTCTTAGAGGGCCGGTGTCAGGCAGGACTCCTGAGAGCTGCGGGGCCTGGGTTGGGCCGTCCTTCCTTTGCTTCCCTCTGCCCCGCGTTCTTTCCCCTCTCTGCCCGGAGACAGGCGGCAGAGTGTCAAGGCATCGCAGCCGCAAGGCTTCCTTCAGTGTGGGGCCCTGCCCAGCCTGCTCCCGCACAGGCAAAGCAGCACGCCACCCAGCCTGACTGCATGTTTTGGTCACCAGGCTTGTCACTGAGGCTTGGCGGCTGCATTATGACTCTAGCCCCCCGCCCCCCCCCCCTTTTTTTTTTTTTTGCCACCAGGGTTATGGCTGGTGCTGTGTGCCTGCACTGTGACACCACCGCTCCCAGTGGCCATTTTCCCCCTTATTTTAATTTTTTCCCTTTGACAGGACAGGGAGAGAGGGAGAGAAAGACTCCTGCAAACCTGCTTCACTGCTCATGAGGCGTTCACCCAGCAGGTGGGGCACGGGGGCTTGAACTCGTGTCCTTGTATACCATGATATGTGGGCTTAACCAGGTGCACCCGCGCTCGCCCCCTCCCTCTTTAATAGAGGATAAGAGAGAGGAGGGGAAGACAGCCTGCAGCACTGCTGAGCCGCTCATGAGGAGTCTCCCCCAGCTTGAGGGTCCTAGGGACTTGAACCTGGGTCCTTGAGCATGATGCTGTGTATGCTTACCCAGTGAGCCACCAGTAGGCCTTCCAGTTGGTGGTTTTTGTTTTTGTTTTTTTTTGTTTATATTTATTTTATTTATTCCCTTTTGTTGCCCTTGTTTTATTGTTGTAGTTATTATTGTTGTTGTCGTTGTTGGATAGGACAGAGAGAAATGGAGAGAGGAGGAGAGAAAGACAGACACCTGCAGACCTGCTTCACTGCCTGTGAAGTGACTCCCCTGCAGGTGGGGAGCCGGGGTTCGAACCGGGATCCTTATGCCGGTCCTTGTGCTTTGCGCCACCTGCGCTTAACCCGCTGCGCTACAGCCCGACTCCCCAGTTGGTGGTTTTTAAGCCTTGTTTTAACCTGTAACCTTGAGAGCTTGTTTGGAGGTTCTAGCAGGGGAGCGCAGCTACTCGTACACCCTCCACTGAAGACTGGTCCCTCTCTGCTCAGGGGAGGCCGTCCTCCTCCACCCAGCGCACAGCTCCGGGAGGGATGCACAGGGGGCGGTGAGGCAGGAAGGGGACACCCGACTAGCCGGCCAAATCAGCCGAATCAACCCTGGCGATCAGTGGGGTGGCAGATGTCGCAGCCAGATCGCCCTCACAGCCGACCTATAATATAACCTAATTCTCTCTACTCATTGAGCCATTAGTGAGATAACTTGTAAGACAGGTAGTTTTCAGAGCACTTTTTCATACTTAAAAGAAAAGCTTATTTTTACCAGAGCACTGCCACACTTTGGCTTTTGGTGGTACTAGGGATTGGACCTGAAAGTCTTTTTACATAACCATTATACTATCTCCCCAACTCACACTCTTACACTTTGCAGCAACCTTTCAAGTAAGGAAGTAGATAAGAAATGCTCTGGAAATGGTGGGTCTACCTAGATGACTTTGGAAATCAAATCATTAGGGGCTGGGGAGATGGCATAAAGGCTCTGCAGAAGACTCCTGCCTGAGGCTCTAAGGTCCCGGGGTGAATCCCCAGCACCACCATGAGCCAGAGCTGAGCAGTGCTCTGGTGTCTCTCTCTGTATCTTCCACTCTGTGTATCTCTTTCATTAAAAATAAGTAAATAAAATATTTAAAAAAGAAATCGAATCATTAGTAATGGGAATTGGAACTCTGTATTTTTTTTTTTTTATTTCATTTACCTAGTAATGAGAAAGACAGACATTAACCAAACTTCACCCTGGTACATGTGTTTCTGGGGATTGAACTTGGGGCTTCATGCTGAAGAGTCCAGTGCTTTATCCTCTGTGCCATCTCCCAGACGATTATCTGTGAGCTCCCTGTTTTTTTCTTCTCTTTTCCATATGCTGAAGTAATGAAATATTCAAGAGTCGGGCATGGCAAGCAGAGAAGAGTCAAGAATGACTGTGTGACAAAAATCTTAGTAATCAGAAGTCAGCATTTTGTCACAAGAAATTCTAATTAAAGAAGCTTTGAAGAATGAACTCTAAACAAAGACGAGTGAATTGTCAGAATTCCTTTTTTTTGTATGTGTTGTGTGTGTTTTCTAGGTACTCTGCTTCTTTGCCTAAAATAAATGTCTTACTTTAACTTTTGCATACATAATGTATTAAGTTCATTAAGTAATTTCCCTCTATTCTTCTAACCTGTGTGTGCTTTAGGGAATGTGTGTATATATCTGCGTCAAAGCTTTCCAAAAGTACTTAAAAAATTTTTTTTTTCTGGTAATTAAATCTCACATTTCTTCTGGTGCTGTGCTGGGGAAGAAGTCAGACTTTTGTGCATATGTGATGCTGCTGCATTGTATCTTTAGCCCTAATTTTATATATATATATACCAGAGCACTGCTCAGCTCTGGCTTATGGTGGTGTGCGGGATTGAACCTAGGACTTGAGAGCCTCAGGCATGAAAGTCTCTTTGCATAACCAAAATGCTATACCCCCACCCTTATTTCATGTTTTAAGGGAAAGGGGGCGATACCACAACACCAGTCCACTGTCCTTGGTGCTTCCAGAGGTGCTGGGGATCATTCCAGGGGTGCTGGGGGTCATTCCAGGGGTGCTGGGGATCATTCCAGGGGTGCTGGGATAAATCCAGGGGTGCTGGGATCATTCCAGGGGTGCTGGGATCATTCCAGGGGTGCTGGGGGTCATTCCAGGGGTGCTGGGATCATTCCAGGGGTGCTGGGGTCATTCCAGGGGTGCTGGGATCATTCCAGGGGTGCTGGGGATCATTCCAGGGGTGCTGGGATCATTCCAGGGGTGCTGGGGTCATTCCAGGGGTGCTGGGGTCATTCCAGGGGTGCTGAGGATCACACCTGGGCTCTACCGACTGGGATGCTTGCTCCACTCTCAAGTTGATGTTTTTTTTATCTGATTTCTTCAAAATCTCATTGCTCTCTGCTTTTCCAAATTTACATTCTCCTTTTAAAGACATCTTTTTATTAGGTAAGTCAGAAATTGACAAAGGGAGTGGGAGATAGAAAAGGAGAAAGGCACCTTGGTGTCTGCTTCACTGCTTGTGAAACATCCCCCCTTGTAGGTGAGGAGTGGGGAGTGGGGGCTTGAACCTGAATTGTTATGTACTGTGTGAGCACTCAGTCCATCCGGTGTCCCATGGCCGGGCCAACCAGATTTGTAGTCCTTTTTTTTCTTTTCCCCCTTGTCTCCAGGGTTATCGCTGGGGCTGGGTGCCTGCACTATGAATCCACTGCTCCTGGTGGCCATTTTTTCCCATTTTGTTGGATAGAGAACAAAGAGAAATTGAGTGAGGAGGAGATAGAGAGGGAGGAATAAAGATAAACACCCGCAGACCTGCTTCCCCACTTGTGAAGTGTCCTCCCTGCAGGTGGAGAGCCGGGGGCTCGAACCAGGGTTCTTGTGTGGGTCCTTGGCTTTGTACGGGCTCCACTGCCCGGCCCCCATCCGTGCCCTGGCTAGGTTGGTTTTTCCCCTGTTCGTTAACCGGTTATGTGCTTCTGTCCTCTTCCACGCCAGCCGCTGCCACTGAGGATACCTCATCTGATTTCTTCCCTTCTTTCTTAAAATCAAATTCATACCATTTTCTCTAAAGTTAAGTCCACATAACCTCTGTGGGGTTTTCTTAGGTTCTCTGACTAGGCCTGAGAACTAAATTGACATAAGACAGTTTACCAGAAGCACAGCAAGCAGCTGTTACTCAAGTTTTACCTGTACGGGCCAGTCTTCACCTCAAGTGACCAGAGCAGAACATTCTTTGAATACTCTAGACAAACATTGTGTTTCTGAAAGACTGACAAGCCACAAGGGTTTGGGTTAGGGTGAGTGAGTTGTGAAGAAGGAACTTAGAAAGATAGAGCTTCACGTATCAAGATTTGTATGGGTTTCTCTGCTGTGAGTTTCTCTGTTCAGTGACAGTCGTCTGACTCAAGGAAGGCATTTTCACAAGGAGTTTCAGTTCCTGCTTTCAGGAAGATTAAGGCAAATCAGCATGTTCCCTCTGCTATTGTTCAGATGTCTTTAACTCCGAGTGATCAATACACCGAAGTGTGTTTGGGGTGATAGGTCCTGAACTCCCTTTTGCCTCCGAAATTTTTTCAGCCATACTTGTTTGATACGAGAAAGAGCAAAGAGAAAGCCAGCAGATCCCCATGGCATGTCAGATGCCAGGGGCTGATCTCTGACCTCATGCTCTGAAGCCCAGTGTTCTAGCCACTGTGCCACCTCTTGGGCTGCACTGTGTTGGTCCATCATTTCTACGTCTGTCTTTACTTTCCTGAGACAACTATCTCAATGAACTGCATCCTTAATCTCTTCATGTAGAAGCTACCGGATTAAATGTTTCTTAAAGAAAGTGCATGTGCATATTTGTTTATGAACTGCCTGTCTGTGTAGACGTGAACGAACTCTTTGTAGGGGAGGGCAGCAGCAGGCCACAGGACAGACAACTCACTGGAATCAGAAGGAAAGTTATGTTCCTCGAAGGTGTGAATTCTGAGAACTTCCCATGACAATATCAGCTTGTAAGGGTTCCCTCAGGGATGCTGGCTCTGCTCCCGAGTGGCTTGAGGAGTTTGGTCCTGGTTCTTCGTAGTGGAGTCTTAGAAAGTACCTCCCGCTGTTCTCTGCTCTCCTCTCTCCCCTGCCCTGCCATATGCCCCTCCTCGTTAGACTTTTTACCTGCCAGGACTTCATCTATTAAATGCTGTCTGGACTTGCATTTCACCTTCATAAATGAGCCATTCTCCCAGTTGTATTTTTTTTTCACCAAGACTGCTTCTTTGAGTCCTGGAGAGGTTAACTGTTGAGCGCTCTGTATTTTGTTTAACTGAGTTTTAATCCCAGAAGAAAGACTAAGGTTGGGGCTGGTCATGGTGCAACTGGTTGAATGCACGTGCTACAATGCGCGAGGACTTGGTTCAAACTGCCAGTCCCCATCTGCAGGGGTGAAGCTTCTGAAGTGGTGAAGCAGTACTGCAGGTGTTTCTGTCTCATCCCTGTCTCTTATCTCCCCCTTCCCTCTCGATTTCTCTGCCTCTATCCAATAAATATATATTAAAAAAATAGGATCGGGATGTGGGGAGTTGGGTGGTAGCGCAGCGGGTTAAGCGCACATGGCGCAAAGTGCAAGGACTGGCATAAGGATGCCAGTTAGAGCCCCTGGCTTCCCACCTGCAGGGGAGTCGCTTCGCAAGCGGTGAAGCAGATCTGCAGGTGTCTGTCTTTCTCTCCCCATCTCTTTCCATTTCTGTCCTATCCAAAAACAATGACAACAATAACTACAACAATAAAACAACAAGGGCAACAAAAGGGAGTCAATAAATAAATATTTTTTAAATAATATTTATTTGTTTATTCCCTTTTGTTGTCCTTGTTTTTTTATTGATATCGTTGTTGGATAGGACAGAGAGAAATGGAGAGAGAAGGGGAGTCAGAGGGGGAGAGAAAGACAGACACCTGCAGACCTGCTTCACCGCCTGAGAAGTGACCCCCCTGCAGGTGGGGAGCTGGGGGCTCTAACTGGGATCCTTATGCCGGTCCTTGCGCTTTGCGCCATGTGCGCTTAACCCGCTGCGCTACCGCCCGACTCCCACAAATATTTTTTTAAAAAAGATCAGGAAATACCCAACTATGTGCTTAGAGTAAAAAAATTGATTAACACTGTAATTTGCTTCCACATTGCTTCTGGATCGCAATTCAGTAGAGTAAGCCTAATCTGAACTGAACTGCTCCCTTTTAGGGAGCAGCTGCCGCTTCAAGATGAGGTTTCCAACCAATTGTAGCGACTTGCTGTCTTACTGTCAGGCCCGTGTCTGATGCTCAGCGTGCTTCCGCCGGCGGGCGCTGTAAGCGGATGCAGCTCAGTTGTGTAGAGCACTTGCCACGGACCTGCTTGTGCCCCAGCTTTGCCGTTGCCCAGCAACCCCCTGCAGTGGAGAACGGCAGCGCTGGGCTACAGGGTCTTTCCGGGTAGACTTGCAGTGCCCATCTGTGGCCGCCACACCCGGTCTCTCACAGCTGAATCGTATTTAGGTTTAAGGTAGAGATCAGGAATTAAAATGAAGTGCTTTGTTTTGTTTTCTTGGACCAGAGCACTGCTTGGCACTGGCTCACGACAGCACCTAGGATTCAACCCGGAGCCTCTGAGCTCAGGCCAAGAAGTCAGTCACATAGATCGCATGGCCGCCATCGCTCCAGCCCCAAGGGAATTCTTTATCTATAAACCTTTATTTCCTCATCACCACTATTATTGTTGTTGTTGTTATTACCACCACCAGTTGTTGCTGGGGCTCAGAGCTGGTACCGCCTCTTCTGGTGGGCATTTTCCCTCTTTTTATTTGACCTGATTTGATAAGACAGAAGTCAAGAGGGGAGAGGGGGGAGAGGCAAGAGAGACACCTGCAAACCTGCTTCACCACTTGTGAAGCTTCCCCCCTGCCTGTGCGGAGTGGGGGCTAGAACGCGGGTCCTGACACCTGGTGGTATGTGCGCTCAGCCGGGTGTGCCATCACCAGGCCCCCTCACTAGAGTTTTTTTTTACTGGTGATTTACAAGGTAACAGGACAGCAGGTAAAGTTACATGCCACTCGCTCCACCCAAGTTCTGTGTGCCCCCTCCTCCCCCACAGCGGCCCCCATAGTTCTCCCGAGATCTCGAAGACAGATTGACTAGTCTCAGGAAAGTCTTTTGATGTTTGTCACCAGGATTGTGTGCATGACAAAGCAGGCACGATATCCAAGTGAGCTGTTAGGTCATGTTGGCCTGAAGTCTGTATTTTTTTGTGTGCCGACAAATTATAACTTCTTCTGCATTGTTTATACTTTGTACTGTGCTTTGAGGACATATGGGAGACCGGGTGGTTCAATTCCAGGCAGAAATCATATTATATATTATTAATTGGCATTAGAATTCTTTTTTTTTATTGGGGGATTAATGTTTTACATTCGACAGTGATACAATAGTTTGTCCATACATCACATTTCCCAGTTTCCCACATAACAAACAACACAACCCCCACCCCCCACCCCAGAGTCTTTTACTTTGGTGGCGTTAGAATTCTTTACATTTGATATAGTCGGAACTGCGTGGCTAGATGCTGAAATGGTTCTCTAAACATCTTTATATTCTGTAGGTCCACGGAAAACTTAGATCAGTAAATGTGAATTGAGAGGCACCATAACTTACACGGAAAGAGAACTGTCCTTGAGGAGACCAAAGCTTGACTGGGATAGTCACGTAACCTTTGTTAACCAGTCAGTCTTCTCATCTGAAAAATAACTCCTGATGATTGCTTTCAAAGACTGTATGGTGTCTGTTTAGGCCAACTCTGATTCTGTTCTTTAGTCTAGTCAATATGTGAGCACCTTTTAGGATGGTGAGTAAAAATGTCATGCTGAGTCTCAGGCAGCTTATTGTGTGACGGACTCAGGAGAGGACTGATGAGGACCCATGGACCGGAAGTGAGAGTGGGTGGAGTTGTGGGAGGAAGCCAAAGGAGGAGGTTTGCCACACTGCATTTATTAAGTGGGACTTGTCAGTTCTGAGATGCTGTGCAGGCCTACAGACGGAAACCTGTGTACACATAGGTGTCTTTGCTGCTGTAAGTAGGGCTGCCTGCCACTGGGGCTTGGTCCTACCTGGTGGATTCAGTGTTCTTGGTGGCTATGCTCTTTATTTATTTACTATTTGATAGGACAGAGAAATTGAGAGGAAAGAGAGACAGGGACCTCTGTCTCCAGAACTATTGCTTCACTGCTCGTGACGTTTCTCACCTGCAGGTGGGGAATGAGGGCTTGAACCTAGGTTCTCGCGCATGGTACCATGGGCATACTGGGTATGCCATCTCCTGGCCCCTCATAGGTGCCCCTTCACCCATGTGCACTTGGAATTGGGAGTAGTTAAGTGCTAGATTTCCATGCTAGCATGGAAGAGCTGTGTATATGGTGGAGCTTGGATCCTGAGGCTGACAGTCAGAATTTTACTGAGTTCACCCCGTTCTAAGTGCTTGACTGTTTTTTTTTTTTCTTTCTTACTATTAAATAGAGAGAGAAATTGAGAGGGGAGGGGAGATAGAGAAGAAAAGAGACACCTGCAGCCCTGCTTCACCACTCCTGAAGCTTTCTCCCTGCAAGTGGGGACGAGGGGCTTGAACCTGGGTCCTTGTGCCCTGTAGTGCGTGTGCTTAGCCAGGTGCGCCACCACCTGGCTCCCTAGTGTTTGGGATTAATTGTTTTCTTATTATTGTCTTTATTGGATAGAGACCATCAGAAATCGAGAGGGAAGGGGGAGATAGGGAGAGAGACAGACTCCTGCAGCACTGCTTCACCACTCGCAAAGCTTTCCCTGTGCAGGTGGGGACGGGGGCTTGAACCCGGGTCTTTGTGCATTGTGACGTGTGCTCAACCAGGTGCGCCACCACCCGGCCCCTTTTGGGTTAATTGTTTAATATAGAAAACAGATCTCATTGTCTTTACTGTATGATTTTTATTTATTAGGAAGATTGGAGGAGAGAGAGAAAGAACCAGACGTCATTCTGGAACATGTGCGGCTGGGGACTGAACTCAAGACCTCATGCTTGAGAGTCCAGTGCTTTATCCACTGCACCACTTCCCAGACCACTGCTATATGATTTTTAAAACAAGTTCATATGTGCCAAACTAAGATGTATTATGCTTTATTCAGCCACAGTAGACACTGTTTAAGTGTTATTTCTATTCTGTTGTTAGACTGTTCTTCTAAACTGACCCCCTCATTTACCCCTGTATTCTTTTTTTTTTTTTTTCCACCAGGGTTGTCACGGGCTCAGTGTTTGCACCATGAATCTGCTGCTCCTTGCAGCCATTCCCCCCCTTTTTTTTCCTTATTGGATAGGACAGAGAAAAATGGAGAGGAGGGCAAGACAGAGAGGGGGAGAGAAAGACAGACACCTGCAGACCTGCTTCACCACCTGTGAAGTGACTCCCCCTGCAGGTGGGGAGCCGGGGCTCGAACTGGGATCCTTACGCCTGTCCTTGTGCTTTGTGCCGTGTGTGCTTTAACCTGGTGCGATACAACCGGCCCCGTTTTTTTCTATTTTTAAATGACTGAATGGCATTCTCTTGTATAGATAAGTGACTTTCCCCCCGCCATTTACTGGTTTATAGACATTTGGATTTGTCCACCTTTACCTGCTGTATGTAAATCCTGCTGCCATGAAAATCTGTCTTTGTGTGAACACATTTTTACTTCTCTTGAGTCAGCCCTAGGAATAGAACTGCTGAGGATTGTGGCAGCTTGTGTGGTATTCCTAAAAACCCTCACTGTTTCCCAAGTGCTAAGGTCTGCTTTTTTGTTCCTCTCTACGAGCCTGTCTTCATCACACCCAAATTTAGGCAAACGTAGTGGCTTACGCCGATTCGTGCAGGATTGGAACTTTCACCCCCCACACTGATCCATCCCCAGAGACAGGACAGCTAGGCCTGTAGAGACTCGGTGAGAGCCCGAGAGCTTATGGACTGATGAACACAGCTGCAGGGAGAGCAGTCCATCTCTGTGCCCTTCCTCCTGTACTTCAGTTTCTCCTCCATTGCCTGTGCCTGAGTTGTGTTGTTTCATCGAGTCCAGTGAGCCCTTCCAGCAAATCATCAAACCTCACAGGGGATGTGGCAACCCCTGATTCATACTGAATTAGTCAGAAGTACAGGCAGCAACCTGGGACTTGTGACTGCTATCTGTGGTGTGGCTGTCTCAGAACTTTCAAAAACTATTTAAAAATTTTTATTAGTGATTTAGTACTAATATACAAATTTATGAGCTAACAGGGCTGTAATTCCACATCGTTTCCACCACCAGAGTTTGTCTTACAGAACTTAACCTCCACTAAGGTTTGAATAGTGTATCCGTAGTCAGTTATATTTTAGGACACTTGATGGGGAATTGGAGAGTTGGTTAGTGTAAGGAATAAACTCACCTGTTTGGTGTTAGAAGTAAAAATAAGTTCGAGTTTATTTCTAATTTTTTTTTAATTGGGGAGATTAATGGTTTACAGTCAACAGTAAATGCACTTGTTGGTACATGTGTAAAATGTCTGTTTTCTGCAAAACACTACCCCCTGCCTCGGTCCTCCTGCACCACTGTGCACCAGAAAGACCAGCCCAAGCCTCATGCTCAAGCGTCCTCTGCTGTGGTGCAGCACAACAAACCCAACTCACATTCTGCTCTGTGTTTCCCTTCTGTTCTTCTCCCTCAACTTCTGTCTATGAGTGAAATCATCCCATATTCATCCTTCTCTTTCTGGCTAACCTCACTAACCAGGATTTCTTCAAGCTCCATCCAAGATGAGGTGAAGAAGGTGAAATCACCATTTTTAACAGCTGAGTAATACTCCATTGTGTATACGTCACCACAGCTCACTCAGCCACTCATCTGGTGTTGGACAGCCGCCTTGCCTCCGAGTTCCGGCTCTTACAAATTGTGCTGCTCTGAACATGGGTGTGCACGGGTCTTCCTGCTAGGTGTGTTTGTTTCTCTAGGGCCTCTCCCCAGGAGAGGAATTGCCAGGCCCATTTCTAGCCTTCTGGGAGTTCTCCAGAGGTCATGTTTCTGATCTTTTAGGAAACTTTAAAAATGTTTCAGCAAGGTGACTGTAGTAATTACATCCCACCAGATATGTACAGGGTTTCCGATTTTTCCATATTCTCAGCAACCCTTGGTGTTCTGTGTGCTTTTGATTGCAGTTATTTCTGGTGGGTGTCTAGTCTCTTGTTGAGATTTTTAATTTGCATTTCCCTAGACACAAACGATGGAACTTTTTATAAGCTTAATTAAATGAATAGTTGGTGGAATGTATAGTCAAACCTGTTACCCACTTTTTGTTTTAATTAGACTTGTTTGTATATTCTGGGTAGAAATCTCTATAAAGATTTTCCTCCCAGTCAGTGGCTCCCGACCACCTACTTTATTCTTACTGGTATTTTTGGTGTGGCATAAACTATCTTTTCTTTCTGAGTGTGAAAGCTTCAGCTTTATTTTGCCTGGCAGAATGGGGGAGGCATTCAGTTTCTGAATGTCTGCCCGGGGCCAGGACTAGCTCACCCTGTGGTTTGTGCCCTTACCGTGTGAGGTCAGGGTCCTCGGCTGAGCCCTGTCGCCATCTGAGAGCGCCATAGAGCGCAGCGTGTGAGCTCCGTGGGCCGGGGTGGTGCTGAGAGCTCTCCTGTATCTGTGGGGCCTTGCGCGTATTCCCTGGGGCAGGCACTGCGTCACATCAAAGAACTAGGCTCGCCTCTTGTCTGCAGTCTTGGGTGCCAAGAACACACTGAGACAAGTGGACGAGTGGTCTTGTGGAGGGCTGGTGCCTATCCCCACGGCACTGTTGTGGAGTTCATTTTGTGTAGCTTTAAGTCTCTTTATTTTCTTTCCCCATTTCCATCACCAGGGTTATCACTGGGGCTTCAAGATATCTGTGTGATTTCTCCTCACGGTGGTTTTATTTATTTGATGGAGGTAGGGGGAGAGAGAGAGAGAGAGAGAGAGGAGAAGAAGAAGAGGAGGAGGAGGAGGAGGAGGAGGGGGGAGGGGGGAGGGGAGAGGGGGAGGGGGAGGGGGGGAGGAGGGACAACATCTGCTCTGCCACTCATGGTCCTTCTGTCCAGGTGTCTCTCTCATGTGGTATCTGGATTTTGGCCGAGTGAGCTCTTCACTGGGAGAGCTGTCTCCTGGCCCCTAAGATCTTTCTTCTTAGTTTTTTTTTTTTTTTCCTATTTTTTTTTTCCTCCAGGGTTATTGCTGGGCTCGGTGGCTGCACCATGAATCCACTGCTCCTGGAGGCTGTTTTTCCCATTTTGTTGTCCTTGTTGTGATTGTGATTGTTATTGTTGTTAGAGCTGTTGTTGTTGTTGGATAGGACAGAGAGAAATGGAGAGAGGAGGGGAAGACAGAGGGGGAGAGAAAGACAGACACCTGCAGACCTGCTTCACCGCCTGTGAAGCGACTCCCCTACAGGTGGGGAGCCGGGGTTTCGAACCGGGATCCTTACACTGGTCCCTGCGCTTTGCACCACATGTGCCTAACCCACTGCGCCACCGCCCTACCCCACATTTAAAATTTTTTTTTAAATTTCAAGTGGACCCTGAATTGTAGCACCATTTGTTGAAAAGACTTGTTCCTATTCCGTTTATTCACACCATTATTTAAAAAGGTCAGCTCACTGTGATGTACAAGTTTACTGGCATAGTCTTGATTCTGTTCCATCTATCTGCATTCTCTTCGTCATTGTCACACGATTTTAACATATAGGTGAAATAATAATATGCTCTTTTTTTGGGGGGGGGGTCTAGATTCATTAAGTATATTTCGAAATTCCTCCACAGTACTATTATGTCCTCTCTGTTGGTGAATGGTATATACTGTTGCGTGACTAGAGCCCAATCTGACCGTACCCTAATTTGTTTATCTGTTAGTGTCTTTCAAAAGTACTTAGTTTCCTTCATAGCTTTCGATACCTCATCTTAGAAAGTCTTTAGCCCATGGCCATGTTTGAGTTTGTGTAAGGAGTTAGCCAGTGCAGGGTTTGGGGTGTGTTTCAGTTCCCTGTTGAGCCAGTGAGCATTAGAGAAAGTCGGAGTAGCAGTTATGCGATGACAGGAGTGTATGAGAAGGCTCGTCCTGGTGGATGTTTAGAGACTGTAAAAGTGAGATAAGACTAAACCTGGGACACCAGTGTTTAGGAGGCTTCTGTTAAAGTGAGTACAAAATAGATATTTTTATCCTAGAGTTATGTCTCTAGAAAGGGAGAATAGTTAGAAACCAGCAGATGGATGAAGAGGAATTAGCCAGATGAATACTGTGTTACTAATAGTGATGGCGGTTAAGTTTATATAATAGAGGAACTTGGGGTAACTTTGAAACAAGCAGGCAGAACAATTGATGATAATGAGTTCACTTCTTTTTTTAAAAAAATCTTTTTATTATCTTTATTTACTGGATAGAGACAGATAGAAATTGAGAGGGCGGGGAAACAGAGAGACACCTGCAACCCTGCTTCACCACTCCTGAAGCTTCCCCCCTGCAGGTGGGGACCAGGGACTTGAACCTGCGTCCTGGTGCTCTGTGATACAAGTCCTTAACCAGGTGTGCCACTGCCTGGTCCCAATGAGTTCACTTCTTATGTTGAGCTTCTAATGTAGATGGAAACATAAGAGTGGAGTGGAAGTGATGAGTGAGGAGTGAGATTAGGAGTGTGGGTTTCATTCTGAAAGTCATTCACATCAGTGTAATAAGTGAAGTGAGGAGACAGACAGACTCGACTTAGAGGTGGGAGGAGAACAAGCCAGAGGCTCGGGGCAAGCAGTATGGAAGAGCCAAACACACCAGAGAGTGGGGTGCTGTGGGTGCTGGGGGTGCTGGGGGGAGGACTGTGTCAGCAAGGCCACTGCATGGGGACTACACCAATGACTTACCTTTACTACCGAAGTGGGGCACAGGCTAGGAACGTGGTAAGCTCCTGGTGACCCACGCTGCCAACTGCCCATAGACTTGGCACAATGAAGATGGAGGACTTCCGGGAGGCGTGGCCATGGAATAACGGGCCGCCTCTCCACCCAAGAACAACAGATAAATACAAGAGACCCAATCGAAGTCGTAATCTGCAGCTGGATGTCCCGCAGCCCCAGGTGGGTGCTCGTGTGCAGTTGGGCCGGAAAGGGGCGCAGGTTGAACAGCAGAGTCAGGTCAGAGCTCTGGGTGGCCGGGCGCTGAGCTGCACCATTTTGGCAATTTCACTTCAAGCGCAGCAAGCAAGTAGCATTGTTCCTAGTGCCGGAAGAAAAGAGACAGGGGCTTAAAACCCTCAGTCTTTGACTCGGGGGCTCCAGCCTTCTGAATTAAGGCAAGGACACAACATAAAACGACATTTGTGACCACAAGACAGCCCAAAGCAAGCCCCCCCCCCACACACACACACAGATCTTACAAGCCAGAGAAACCTAGAGCTCACAACAGCACCACCTGCTGGCCATCAATAACCAGCACAGAAAATGCACAAGCAGAAACAGAACTAAACAGCCAACTACGCCGTGTCAGCCAGACAGAAACGAAACAGGAAACCCACGGAATTACAGATTTAGAGACAGACTGCAGAAAGCTCACTATGAGGGCTCTTGGAGAATTAAAGGAATTAAAGCAGGAATTAAAGGAGCACGTTACTATGGAATTAAAACACAGAAGAGAGAAACTTACAACAGAGTTCACAAAGAATCTTCAAATCTTGAAAGAACTTCAGTCAGAACTCACTAAGCAGTTAGGAAGCATGGAAGAAAAATTTCAAACAGAACTCCAGGGAGTAAAAGACACTCTAACTGCAGTCCATGCTCAGGTAGAAGGCTCAGGAGGTAGAATCACACATTCAGAAGAAACAATCTCCAGTCCAGAAGATACAGCCAGCCCACTCTTTCAGTTCAAAGATGAGGGAGAGGAATGGTTCAGAAAGACTGAAGCAACTCTCTGTGAAATTGCAGACTCCATCAAAAGATCGAATATACGAGTGATAGGTACATCTGAGGAGGAGGACAAGGCCCAGGGTCCATTTTCAGAGCAATTTTAGCTGAGAACTTCCCTCACTTAGGAAACCATGAGAACATTCTCATTCAAGAGACAGAACGATCACCCAGATTTATAAATACAAAAAGACCAACTTCGAGGCACATTATTGTAAAACTGTCAAAAGTCAACAAGAGAAAAAAAAATGCTGGCTGCTAGGGAAAAGAAAGAAGTTAGATACAAAGGCAGAGCCGTAAGACTTTCGCTAGATTTCTCTTCACAAACTCTAGAGGCCAGGAGAGAGTGGAATGACATATTCAAGGTTCTAAAGGAGAGGGAATTTCAGCCATGAATATTGTATCCTGCAAAATTATCCTTCAAATATGAGGGAGAAATGAAGGTTTTCTCAAATACTCAAGAACTAAAGGAATTTGCCACAATCAACCCCACCTTACAAGAACTACTGAACCGAGTCCCACAAGGAGGAAGCAAAGGAATACACGTTCCAAACACCAAGTTGCAGATGCTACCATGACGCCAACCTGACTCCCCAGACAGACAGCCTCACCAATGTACCCTGAGACCCCACCTCTCCAGAGCCCTGCCCCAGTAGAGAAAGATAGGGACAGACTGGGAGTATGGTTCAACCTGCCAATGCCCATGTTCGGTGGAGAAGCAATTACAGAAGCCAGACCTCCCACCTTCTGCACCCCACAATGACCCTGGGTCCATGCTCCCAGAGGGCTAGAGAATGGGAAGCTTCCAATAGAGGGAGTGGATGTGGAATTCTAGTGGTGGGAAATGTGTGGGGAATGTCACTCCTCTTATGCTGTGGTTTTGTTGATATTTTCCATTTTTTATTTTATAAGTCAATTAAAAAGAAAGGGAGAGAAGTAGGACCATAGGAAAAATGGTCCTACTTAAAAAAAAAACATATATACAGATAGCTATAGAAATAATAGTCAGCCCATATCTATGACTTTGGGAAAAATTACTGCAGTTTCTAATGGAGGGAATGGGGACACAAGATTCTGGTGGTGGAAGTGGTGTAGAGTTATACCCCTGTTATCACATAATTTTGTAAATCTATTAAATTACTAGTAAAAATCTTTTAGAAGATTGAGAACTTGATACTGTATTTAATTGGCAAATTATTTTTGAGAGTTTATAAACTACATGTCAGTATTCTCCTGTAAAGGGATTGCCAATAGTGT
The DNA here is from genome assembly GCF_950295315.1 of Erinaceus europaeus. Taxonomy (NCBI): domain Eukaryota; kingdom Metazoa; phylum Chordata; class Mammalia; order Eulipotyphla; family Erinaceidae; genus Erinaceus; species Erinaceus europaeus. The sequence continues at coordinate 127,355,489 of NC_080168.1, read as the reverse complement.
AAGCTTTGCTCTAGATTACAAATACAATTTGTTTCTGTGTCATTGCAGAAAAAGATTAATGACTAGCTCAAGTGAAACATATAATACATTATAATTTATAGCTGTAGGGTACTTTGGCCTGACACTGAGATTGAAAAAATGTTTTTCCAAATAGTTTACTGAGTGTGCTGCTACCACCTTAGATCTGCTCTTCATTTTGCCTGTTTTCAAAACCAGTTTTATTAGATCTGTTTTCCAGGGGGCCAGGTGGTGGTGCACCGTATTAAGCACACACATTACCAAGCACTAGAACCTGGCTTCCAACCCTGCTCATCATGAGTGGTGAAGAAGGGCTGCAGGTGTCTTTCTCTCTTTCTTTTTAAAAATATTTATTTATTTATTGCCTTTCAGTTGCCCTTGTTCTTTTTTTTTGTTGTAGTTATTATTGCTATTCATGTCATTGTTGTTGGATAGGACAGAGAGAAATGGAGAGAGGAGGGGAAGACAGAGAGGGGAGAGAAAGACAGACACCTGCAGACCTGCTTCACCGCCTGTGAAGCGACTCCCCTGCAGGTGAGGAGCCGGGGGCTGGAACCAGGATCCTTAGGCCGGTCCTTGCGCTTTGTGCCACGTGTGCTTAACCTGCTGTGCTACCACCCGACTCCTTCTTTCTCTCTTTCTATCTCCTTCTCTTTCAATTTCTCTCATATCAAATAAAATAGATTAAAAAAAAAAAGAGGCCACTGGGAGCAATGGATTTATAGTGCTGGCACCAAGCCCCAGCAATACCCTTGTGGCAGTTGAAAAAATCCCCCCCTCCATAACATAGTAACATAATTAGAAAAAATGTTGTTACAAGGTGTCATTGTAATCTATAAAAAGAATTTTCCATGTAAACATGCAAAATGTCAATTTTTGTTTCCTTGTTTTTTAAATCTGTTTTTTTTCCATGTCTTATATATATATTTCAAATTTTGCAGTCATTTTTTTGAGACACACTGTCTTTTATGTTAAGGGGAAAAATAAAGTTCACATTCTTGAATTCTCATATATTTTTGCAAAGGCATATGCTTTCCAACCACAAATGTTTGAGTGTGTTGCTATAGAGATGATTGTTTGAGGGAGAGCCTGAGGAGGAGTACCAGCAGGTGGACATTTAAGGAACAAAATACTTTGTCTTTGTTCCTGACAGAGCTAGCTTTAGCGTTTCCCCCTCTGCTGATGAAATTCCATGGGAGAAAAGCAGATATTTCAAGGGTTTTATTGTGATGGTCTTTGCATGCACTTGATGCCTCTGCAAAGGTCTTTGTGCAAACTTGTTCTTCCTTCATATGGTGAATTAGTGCTTAAAGTTATTTCATCTTTGGAAACAACCTTCTACTTTCACTGAGCTCTGTTTTTTAAAAATATTTTTGCTACCAGAGTGAGAGAAAGAGAGGGAGAGAGACACAAAGGGGAGGGGAAACACCATGTTACTCCCCCCATCACTTCTGAGGCTTCCCTGTGGCCTAGTGCTGCGGGGTGTGTGGTGGTGACCGGGGGGCTTGAACCCAGAACCTTGTGGTGAAGAGTGTGCTCCACTGAGGAGCTATCTCCTGGCCCCCTCTATTTTCTCACCACCCTAATTTCCTGGCTAGTTGTTTTACTAATGACACCATTTTTTTTTTTAAAGTTTATTATTATTATTTTTTTTGAGCGAGAAAAGGAAACCAAGATCTGACTACTGACTTATTTCTGCCTCCAAGTTACGTGCATCTTGACTACCCTGCTGCCACTGTTTTTATATTTATTTATCTATCTATCTGTCTATTCTGAAATCACTTTGTCGGCTTGGCTAGATGCTGGCCGCACCCCGTCGAGTGCACACACCGTCATGCGCAAGGATCCAAGTTTAAGCCTCCGATCCTTAACTTCAAGGGACCAGGAGAGGGGAGGCTTCACGATCGGTGAAGCAGTGTTGCAGATGTCTTCCTCTCTCCTTCTCTGTCTCCTTTTCCCCTCTCAGTTTCTCTCTAGCCTATAAAATCAAAGAAATAAAAAATTAAAAAGTGACTGCCAGAAGTCATGGTTTTGTCATGCAGGCACTGAGCCCCACTGATAATTCTGGTTTAAATACTGAATAAAAATAACAAGGGCTGGGCGGTAGCGTAGCGTGGGTTAAGTGCACATGGCTTGAAAACACAAGGTCCCACGTAAGGATCCTGGTTCGAGCCCCGGCTCCCCACCTGCAGGGGGGTCGCTTCACCAGCGGTGAAGCAGGTCTGCAGGTGTCTGTCTTTCTCTCCCCCTCTGTCTTCCCCTCCTCTTTCCATTTCTCTCTGTCCTGTCCAACAACAGTAGCAACAATGACAATAAAATGGGAAAAATGGCCTCCAGGAACAGTGGATTGATAATGAGGCACTGAACCCCAATGATAACCCTGGAGGCAAAACCAAATTAAATAAAAATAAAAAAAAATCACTGTTGGAGGAAGAAACTATTTACAATTTACAATCGAGTTGTCACGTGAAGACAGTATCCTACCTCCCCATAGTAGGTGTCTGTGCACCACAGCAGCTCCTTCCTCTGGTGTCTGACTAGATCCTGGGAATGGAATTGCTTGACCATCAGGTAATTCCACTCCCAGTATTCTTAGAAACCCCCAGACTGTTTTCCACAGGGACTGGACCAGTTCACATCCCCACTGACACTGTAGAAAGGTTCTTTTCTAGCCACAGCCTCGCCAACTGTTTTTTCTTTCTTTCTTTCTTTCTTTCTTTCTTTCTTTCTTTCTTTCTTTCTTTCTTTCTTTCTTTCTTTCTGTATTTTATTTTGATAAGACAGAAGTTGAGAGGGTGGGAAGATAGGGAGAGAGAGAGAGAGAAGACACCGGAAGGAAGACCTGCTTCACCTGTGGGTGGGGAGTGCGGGCTCAAACCTAGGTCCTTGTGCTTGGTAACGTGCGTGCTTAGCCAGATGCACCCCCACCCGTGCACCCCCCCACCAACTTTTTTCCTGCTGTTTTTGATGTGTGACATTCTGACAGGTGTGAAGTGCTAGCTCATTGTCTTGATTTGCTTTGCTCTTATCATCAGTGAGCCCTTTCTCACGTCTGTTTGCCCCACATACATGTATCTTCTTTGGTTAAGATTCTGCTTTTGTCCTTGTCCCATTTTGTGATGGATTTTGTTGTTGCTGAATTTTGTGATATGTATAAGAAGGCTGATAACCATGTATGTTTGTAAGTATGTATGCATGCATGCATGTATGTATGCATGTCTATGTTTTTACGTGTGGCGTGTGAAAGTCTTTTCTCCATTTTGCTGGGGGTCCTTTTGTTTCAGTGATGGCTCCTTTTGATACAGTCCCATTTCTTGATTTTTGCTTCTGTGTTTCTTGTTGTTGGACGTGAGTCTCTGTAATCGTTTCCAAAGCAAACACAGAATGTTCTGCCAGTGGTTTCTTCTGCGTATTTGGTGGATTCTGGTCTAACTTCCAGGTCTTTGATCTCCTTTCCCTCTTTTTTTTTTTTTAATTAATTGTTTTATGCTTGAGCACAGCTAAGCTGTGGTTTATGTTGGTGCAGGGGACTGGACCACAGACCTCCAAGGTGCCTCAGACATGAATGTATGTTGTGCCATCGCAATGCTGTTTCCCTGGTCCACTCCGTCCCCCCCCCCCCCCATCTCTTCTCTCTAGCCTGGATGCTCTATTTGTTTTTCTGAAGGACAGTTTGTTATTCATTCATAAGCTTACAATCTTTCAGTGGATTCTCTTAGATACCAGGATTAACTCCTCTCTTGTGCTCACTGCTGTCAAGGCCCTGCCCCAGTGACTGACCTGTGCCTCACCCCTCGCTCCAGTGCTGTCTCCCATCTCCCTGTCTTGGTAGCTGATGATTCTTCTCTGTGTCTTTCTTTGGTTGAATTCGGACTTATCTTTGTTTTCTGCGGCACCTTCTCTAGCAGGCTTAGGCCTCTCTGCCCAGTACACCTGTCTGCCTCTAAGTACAATACATTATCATTTAAAACCTTCCTGAATTCATTTATCATTTGGAGTAGACAATATATGTACAGGCAGAGAACCTAAAGTACTGAAAATATGTACTTGCTTCTCTCCTTTTCTTGGTTTCTCAGCAATTGTTGGCTAATATGTATGTTTCTAGTTCTTGAAAGCAAGAGCTCTTCTTTATTTCAGTGTCCTAAAGTGTCTGGCTTGTAGTGTAAATACTTAGAAAAGGGTCTTACTGCTCTGAATACGGGCAGGCTCAGTCTTAAGGTAGTCTTAACTCAATGGTTTTCTTATTTCCATATTTCCCTCAGAGGACTCTTAGCATAAGTGAACCACTCTTAGCATAAGTAAATACAGTACAATAGCCGTTTGATGAATACTGATCATTTAATAGCCTGAGCAAGAAGGTCATGCTGTTTTAAGAGAATGAGTTTATTTATCTCCCTTTTCTGAATCAGAAACAATTTCTACCTTCTTACCGGCAGATTCTTAAAGATGAAGAAGAGAACGCTTATGCCAGCTGAAGTGAAAATACCAGTTGATCTTTTTTTAATTTTATTTTCCCTTAACTTTCAGACGAAGGCACATATCTGATGGAAGTCAAATTAAAGCGGAACTTATCAAAACAAAACCAAGTAACTTCCTTCCAGTGTGTGCTGTCGGACCTATAGACAGCCTTCATTTTAGCTTAGGAGCCGTTTGGTTGCCTTTTCTATTTCAGCAGGAAGATGGGGCTGGAAGCAGAAAAGCCGTAGCTCACGCCAGGGTTACAAGCGCTTACCAGTCTCCGGAGACACCCCCCAACCCCAGCCACGTGTCACAGAGTCAGTCCATAGACGCTGCAGAACATGCAGACGGATTCAGGTGTGGTTTGGCGAGAGTCTTCTTGGTCTTTTAGCTGACAACTTCACAGAGTTCTGTAATTTCTTTCCAAGCATTTGAGGTTGATTGGCTACTATGTCCTACTTTGCAGAATTCCTTTGTGAGAATTAAGCTGTATGGAGGCAGACAGTGCGATTATAAGAACAGACCAACATTTCAATTCAGAGCGCTGGCTGGTTGATTGCTCACCGTTCTAATGCATACGTATCATCTTTCCTTCCTATTTCCTTTGCCCTCCTGTTTCTTTCTGAAGCACAATTATGGGGCCTGGCACCTTACCAGGGCTTTGAAGGGTCTGCTCCCAGCTGCACTTGAGCTTTTGGCAGGGTGTCAAGTTGTGACAGTTTTTTTTTTTTTTTTTTTTGTATACAGGCCATCCTAGGATGACTGTCCAAAGACTGAGCGACTAATAAAGGATTCTTTGGGTTTTGGAGAAATTCATGTTTATGAGTAAAGCCTTGCCAATATTGGGTTATCCCTCGACTTAGTTAAAAAAAAAATTTTTTTTTAACATTCACTTTGGGGTTATGTAGTATTTAAAAGCATTGTTTCGGAATGTTTAAAGGCATAGCATGTGCTTTTTAATGGAATGTGTTTTGGAAGCTTTCCATAGATATCAGCAGCTGCGTTTTTAAGGACATTTGGAATAACCATGCTTTTGGGAAGACATTGTGCTACCACAGAAATAGTTCTTGTGCAGATGAAAATGTCATATGTAGGTCTGTAGAGCTGAGACTGTCCCACAGAGGGGACAGAAAGGACTCCGAGAGTTGCACAGAGAGGTAGATGGAGTATCCTTACTGCCCAGCCCGTTTGACTGTTTTGATCAGAATTTCATGTGACACCGGGGGTTGTACTTGGTCTCCTGCATCTGTGATGCCACTGAGCAGTCTCCCAGGCCCAGTTTTCCCGGCCTTTATTGAGAGAGAGCCGAGATAGCTGAGCCTGGCTCTGCCGTTCATGGACCCCGAGCTAGTGCTGCCCGTGCTGCTGCTGCGGTGCTGGGGGCTGAACTCGGCATCTTTGCCATGGCGGGCCACACGCTCTGCAGCCCCTCACCTTCTTGCACCTGAGTGGCTTGCTTCCCCCAGTGCCGAGCGTTCTTAAACAGTCACGCCGGAGAAGGGGTCAACAACACTTTGTAATGAAGAGTCAGCATGCTGCGTACGTCAGCCAGTGTATGGTTTCTTCCAGATGTTCGTAATGAAGAGTCAGCATGCTGCGTACGTCAGCCAGTGCATGATTTCTTCCAGATGTTCGTAATGAAGAGTCAGCATGCTGCGTACGTCAGGCAGTGCATGGCTTCTTCCAGATGTTCGTAATGAAGAGTCAGCATGCTACGTACATCAGCCAGTGTATGGTTTCTTCCAGATGTTCGTAATGAAGAGTCAGCATGCTACGTACATCAGCCAGTGTATGGTTTCTTCCAGATGTTTGTAATGAAGAGTCAGCATGCTACGTACATCAGCCAGTGTATGGTTTCTTCCAGATGTTCGTAATGAAGAGTCAGCATGCTGCGTACGTCAGCCAGTGCATGGTTTCTACCAGATGTTCGTAATGAAGAGTCAGCATGCTGCGTACGTCAGCCAGTGCATGGTTTCTTCCAGATGTTCGTAATGAAGAGTCAGCATGCTGCGTACGTCAGCCAGTGCATGGTTTCTACCAGATGTTCGTAATGAAGAGTCAGCATGCTGCGTACGTCAGCCAGTGCATGGTTTCTTCCAGATGTTCGTAATGAAGAGTCAGCATGCTGCGTACGTCAGCCAGTGTATGGTTTCTTCCAGATGTTCGTAATGAAGAGTCAGCATGCTGCGTACGTCAGCCAGTGTATGGTTTCTTCCAGATGTTCGTAATGAAGAGTCAGCATGCTGCGTACGTCAGCCAGTGTATGGTTTCTTCCAGATGTTCGTAATGAAGAGTCAGCATGCTGCGTACGTCAGGCAGTGCATGGTTTCTTCCAGATGTTGCCTCCCTTCCTCCCTCATTTCCTTGTCCCTTTCCTCCTCCCTTATTGCCACTTCAGCTTTATGTCAAAATCCTAGAGTGCAGAGGGCTTCTGTGCACTCCCTTCTGCTCCCACACTACAGACTTCTCCTCCTGCTACCATTTCACGGTGCAGCGTCTGTCCCAGTCAGACTGAGAGTGGCTTGCCATCACACATCGTCCATAGCTGACGTCAGGGCGCACTCTGCCTTAGACCGTCTCTGGGTTTTGACCCATGTGGATTGGTAGGTGTGCTTTGCAGAATGCTTGGTCTAAGTGTTCTTTGCGCTCTGTAATCCCTCTCCCCAACCCCTGGCTTCCACTGGTCTTTTAATTGTTCTCTAAGTTTTGCTATATTCAGAATGAGGAGGGTATGCTATGAGGAAATACATCCTTACATGATTTGGGGAGTAGTTTTCCTCCTATAAATCTTGTCCTGGGGCCTGGGAAATAGCTCACGCCATAGAGCGCACACTTACCATGTGCAGGAATCGGAGGGAGCACCATACACATGGCAAATGTCTCTCTTCTGCCTGTCACACTCTGTTTGGGGACTAAGGAAGAAAAAAGTCCACTGGGAGTGGTGGAGGGTGTCGCACAGGTGCAAGAATTCCTGGCAGCAAAAAACACAAGTAAAAAGTGCAGTGTTGTGCTATTTTGTTAGCTTTATTCCTAATTAATTTTTTGAGGGGTGCTAATGGTTCAGATTTCAGGTTTTATTTGTTCATTGATGATATAAAAGGAAGTGACGTTATTTTATTGTTTTGAGTTTTTTTTTTATTAGTGACTTAATAATTGTTGGGTAGTATGCCAGCTCCCCCTGGCTTCTGCTTAACCAGGTGTGCCACCACCCGGCCCCCCACTCACAACTTTCTCCTGGTGACCCTTTGCTTTATTATTTTTTTTCTCTTTCCAGTATTGAAGTCATAAAAAAAATGTACTATTTTTCTATGAGTAGTCAGGTCCTATAAATTGCCTCTTTAATTCTGGTATTCTTCGTTTCCCTCTGCTCAGATCCTAGAGATGAGCAGAGTCTGTGGAAGGAAACATTTCAGAAGGTTGGATGTATCTATGTTTATTATTGGATACAGAAAGAAATTGAGAGGGGAGGGGGAGACAGAGAGAGGGAGAGAGAAAAGTGACTGGTGAAAATCAGGGTGTGACAAGGAGAGGGGGTGGAGCAGGTGAGAATTCTACCACTGAACCACCAATGCCCTGGAGGGAGGGTGGTGCTTGTTAACAGCGGTTATGTAAATAGAAACTTTACATCAGGCTCAACCTGACGCTGTTGACTGGGTATGGAAGAAGGGCAAAGGCTAGAAGAAGAATGTAAATAGAATGAAGTGGTTATGTAAATAGAATAGTGTTAAGCAGGGGGGATTTAAACCAAATGAAACAGAAGGGGTTTTTAAAAGCACACCAACAAATAATGATTGACAAGATTGTGGGATAAGGGTACAGTTCCATACAGTGTCCACCACCAGAGCTCCATGTACCCGCCCTCCATTGGAAGTTTCCCTGGGACCTGGGAGTATGGAACAAAGTTCTGTAAAGAAGAGAATGCTGATGTCAGCTGAAGTGAAAATACCAGTTGACCTTTTTTAAATTTTATTTTCCCTTCACTTTCAGACGAAGGCACATATCTGATGGAAGCCAAATTAAAGCGGGACGCATTAAAACAAAAACAAGTAACTTGTAGAAGGTGGGAGTTGTGGCTTCTGTTACTGCTTCTCTGCGGTACACGGTGTCGATAGGTTTCTCCATACCCCCAGCCTAGTGGGGCAGGGCTCTGGAGAGAGGTGAGGTTCTAGGACACACTGGTGAGGCCGTTTGCCCAGCGAAGTTAGGTTGGCATCATTGTAGCATCTACAACTTGGCGTCTGAAAGGTGGTAAGATAAAAAGCAGAACCAGTCGTTTGATAATCAGGTACCTAAAGGTAAGAGTAGAGCAGATGAGATTTGGGGTCTGCCTGTGGGAAGAAGCCAGGAGTCTCTTTTCTATTTTAGGTGCATTCCAAGGGGCCCAGGACTTTTCTCACTTTTGCCTGAGCCCAACAGCTGACATGCAGGTGGGCTGAGTCTCGTCTGGGAAGACGGTGACATTTCTATATCAGTCTTGTATTTGTGCTGTAATTGCTTCGTTCCAGGGTTTTGTGTACTTGGTGCTGGGGAGTGACAACGCGGAGCTGCCTCTCTGGCCCCAGTCTTCTATGTTTTTGGTTTTTTTCTGGAGTGAGCACAGGGAAAGAGACACCAGAGCAACGCTTCATCCTAGGAAATCTCTTGTTTTTGGCCATAGTGCTTCAGTCTGGTGCTGAGGTTGATCTCACACTCGGCCAGGTGCATGTTTTCCCTGCCGAGTCATCTTCGGCCTGTCTCTGGGTGTCTTCTTTCTATTTTTTCTTTTGGATTTCTACGTAGATGACTGTCAGCCCCCCACAAATCTGTGTTGTTGTTGTTGTTTCTAGATCTGTATGCCTTTAGTTTCCTTTCCTTGACTTACTGCTTGAGGTAACGTCATCCATTGTGATGTTGTCAAGAAGTAAGGGCATAGTCTCCACTTGCACTGATCTTAGCATGAAAGTTCTATTGTGATACCATTAAATATGATTTTTAACTATAGATACTTTGAAGGTTTTAAAAATCATAATAATTCATTATGTTTAATTTGTAATATCTTAAAACTTAATTAAAAATCATTTGATAGCACAGAGAGAGAAAACGAGATAAGAACGGGAGTTAGGGATAGAGACACACTTGCACCACTGCCTCCCATTATTGAAGCTTCCCTCCCACAGGTGGGAATGGGGCTTTGAACCTGGGTCCTTGAGCATTCTACTGTGTGCTCAACCAGGTGCACCACTGCCCAGCCCAATTTGTAGTTTTTTAAATTGTGAATGGTTGTTGGATTTTGTAATAGGCTTTTTTTCTATTTATATGATCATATGGTTTTTCTATCTTAGCCTGTTGATTTATTTGATTGTTTAACTGATTTTGGAATGTCAAAGTCACCATTACATGCCTGGAGGCGATCCTACTGGGCTGTGGTGTACAGTTCTTTTTATGTGTTACAGGATTTCATTTGTTGATATTTTGTTGAGTATTTTTGTTAACTATGCATGTTTTTAAAAATTATTACCTGGTGCCCCCAGGCACTACAAGCCAAATTTAGCTGGCAACCTATAGTTTCTAGTATCTTTTTTCATGCCAGCATGTATCCTTTTTATGAGGTAATATTAATACTTAGGTATTTTTATACAGTGCAAGGCCTCCATAATATATTCCTAATCCTACATTTTAAACCAGTGTGTGTTACAATTCTCTGGACTACTTTACACATTTACTGTTCCTCAGGAATTATGCACTTACTTTCAGGTTTCATCTTTTATTTCCTCCTCATCAAGTTCACATCTAATTTCCTTGCACATGAAGAACTTTTGTACTATGCATCTTCTGGGAATTTTCTTCTGTCTGAAAATGAGTGTGTATTATTTTCGAGAGAGAATTTCATGCTATATTTATAGAGTGATCCTATTTTGTCTTGTTTTCTTGCAGTACTTTAAAGGTAACCTCACAATTATGTTCTGACTTTATTTATTGACATCAGATCTCTTTTTGTTGCTTATTTGAAAGCATCTTATTTTTTCAGACAGACTTAAAGATTTTCCTTTTGCTTTTTCAGTCACCTTAATATTATATGCCTAAATGTGAAATTCTTATTCACGTGCTTGGGGTTATATAGGATTTTTTAATCTGAGATTGATACCTTTCATCAGCTTAGGAAATTGTTAATTATATTATAGGTTTTATAAATAATAAACATAATATAATAGTAGTATGTTTCAGTGTGGCACTGTTTGGAGGGAATCAGGTTCCCATTCTTTAGGGAAACTCTGGTGGGCTCTTAAATGCCAGGAGAAAGCAGGTCCCAGGTCCAGTGAGAGTCACAGCGCTTCCACAGGAAGCCTGGACGGACTGCCCAGCGCCAGGTGGGTCAGGGTAATTGCCGCAAAATAAGCAGTGGAGTCCAGTGAGTCAGGAGAGATGATCTTTATTTGCAGGGAAGAAAGCAAGATGCACAGATGCAGGACACCAGCTTCCCCGGGGACAAGTTCTTTTGTAGGCTGTTGGCGGACTGAAATGGGAGCAGGCCGGCCCCTCCTGCTGTTGGTCCCTGTGGGCAGCAGCATGGACTGCTTCCTACAGGATGCTTCATTTGCTTCATTATCACTACAGGTGATAGTCCCTGCTATCACCCTTATTTTTGTCCTGAGCAGCACGAGGAAATCCTAAACCAATCCCTCCCTTTGTTTTCTTACCTTTCGAGTGCTACTTCCTATTCACGGAGCTGGCCAGTACTGCCGCAGGATGCAGGATGCACTTGTGCGATGGCTGAAGTCTAGGGCACGAGCTCTGCTGGGTGTGCCCTCTCCCAACTCCTCGGTATTTTTAGAGGCTAAATTTCTAAAGCTGGCATTCATTATAATAGACAGATGTATCATTTTGGTGCTGGTGTGGTGTCTCGTTCTGTTTATTTGAGTAAGAGACAGTTACAGAGCAAGACAGACTGAAGCAGAACACTGCTCAGCTCTGGTTTATGGTGGTGCTGATGATTAAACCTGAGACCTCAAGGCCAAGTAAGGCACGAGAGCTTTTCATAGCTGTTGTGCTGTCTCCACAGCCCTGGCAAGTCTTTGCATCTCTCCCTGAAACGTGTGATTTCCCAGAAAGTTTAGTATTGATTTGTCTGTGTGTGCATGCCGGAATATGTCATGTGTTCATATGTTAGGTCCACTAGTGATTGTGATAGCTTTTTCCATCACTAAAATAGATGTGTAAGTAGGTTGTGAAGTTGGAAACATCTTTAAAGAACAGACAGAACCCACCTGGTTTGGGAAAATAGAAGACAATCTATATTTATTAGTGTAGAAACTGCATTGGAGGTAAGATCGTGTTGGTGGTGACTGAATAAGAGACACCCTGAAGTTAGTCAAGTTCCGAAATGTACTTCTGGAAAAAGATAAATCTCTTCAGTGTTTTCTAGATACATTCAGCTCTTAATGAATTTTTATTTTCATGTGGATTTAACTTCTATTTTAAAGTTCTATCACATTGAGAATAGTTACTGTCAACTTAATGGGAATTTTAAACTACACTCATTTTAGCTTAGAAATATTTTTTTGTTATGAATAGTGGGACTAAAAGTTCTTGATTTTTTTTTTTCTAGCATAGTTAACGCTTTTAGCTAATTAAAAAAAATCAAAACTGTACATAGTGCTTTTGGTGGTATTAGAAAATCAGGTTCCAGTGGCACAGCTGGTTAAGCACACATGGCGCGAAGCGTAAGGACTGACTGGCACAAGGTTCGAGCCTGCAGGGGGGTTGCTTCTCAAGTGATGAAGCGGGTCTGCAGGTGCCTCTTTCTCTCTCCCTCTCTGTCTTCCCCTCCTCTCTTAATTTCTCTTTGTCCTATCCAACAACAACAACAACAACAACAACAATGGAAAACATATAGCCTCCAGGAGCAGTGGATTGGTAGTGCAGGCACTGAGCCCCAGCAATAACCCTGGAGGCAAAAAAGAAAAAGAAAATGTGAGGTTCATTGTATGTTTCTGACTTCAAATTTGGGATCAAAGGGAAGAGTGGAAGTTAATGCCAGTTTAATGGTCTGCGTCACTGATGTCCCAGCCAGTATGTACTCTGGACGGTAATGTTGTGGCAGTTGCTACAGACATTGCACTCTGCATTTGTAAAGATTAAGTCCAGTTGCTCATTTCACATAAGAGTAAAAAGTAAAGCTTTCCTTGAATTTTCCCTTTCTATTTAAATGTTATCTGACAGGAACCCAGTGCAGCCCACTTTTATTTTTAAAATGTTCATACATAATGTGAACATGTCATACTTACAAGAAATGGTCTATTTTAAGTGTGACAGTCGTTTAATAGTTGCTTTGCGTAGGCTATGTGTTTTCCATGTCGTAAGAAGGTAATCTATGATAAACTAGGAAAATTAAATATGAAGTGGTCTCAAGAAATATTAGTGACATGATCAGAACTCCTTTGATTAAAATATATTATTTTAAAGGATCGCTCAACAATGCCTGCTTTAAATCATGACAGGCTAGGAGGTGGTGCAGTGGGTAGAGCACACGCCGTACTGTGTATGAGGCCCTGAGTTCAGTCTCAGGCGTCACATGGGATGGCAGCTCCATGCATGACAGACCTGTATTTTTGTGTTTCACTGTCTCCTCTGTCTCCCCCTCTCTTAAGTATAAAAAAGCAAGTCTGAACTGAGAGAGCTACTCAGTTGTGCATATGCAGGTGCCTCTTAGTTTATTCCCCGGTGACACATTAAAAAACACAATTTCCGGGGCTGGGCGGTAGTGCAGCGGGTTAAAAAAAAAAAAAAAGCACAAGGACCGGTGTAAGGATCCTTCAGGGGGGTCGCTTCCCAGGCGGTGAAGCAGGTCTGCAGGTGTCTGTCCTTCTCTCCCCACTCTGTCTCCCCTTCCTCTTTCCATTTCTCTCTGTCCTATCCAATAATGACATCAATAATAACAGTAAAACAAGGGCAACAAAAGGGAATAAGTTAAAAAAACACACACACACAATTTCCGGGGCCAGGCGGTAGCGCAGTGGTTAAAATAAAAAGCACAAGGACCGGCGTAAGGATCCCAGCTCAAACCCCTGGCTCCCCGCCCACAAGGGGGGTCGCTTCACAAGCATCTCTCTCTCCCCCTCTGTTTTCCCTTCCTCTCTGACTTTCTGTCCTATCCAACAACAACGATAAACAACCAGGGCAACAAAAGGGGAAAAAATAGCTTCCTGGAGCAGTGGATTGGTAGTGCAGGCACTGAGCTCCAGCAATAACCCTGGAGGCAGAAAATAAAAACAAAATAAAGAAAAACTACCCATCTTTCAATGAATCAAGTCCTGTGATATAGCTGGGTAGCTGTAGCGTGGGAAGAATCCTCAGGCCAAGAGCCAAGCAACAAAGCTTCCGACGATAACTCACAGCTACTGAGATGGCAGCCTCCACTCACGTAGCTCACATAGCGGGCTCTGATTCTTTTTCTTCCCTCCCGATGTCTTACCAACATATAAATAAACATTAACAACAACCAAAAAACCTCCACAGTTTCCAATAGAATGCTTTGTTGTCCTTCGTTAGAAGGATTTTGCTATTACTCACTCTGTATAAGAGACAGTTTCACAGCCAGAAACCCGCCTGCCTGCAGCTCACATGGCAGAGCTCCACTTGACACATGTGGCTGGGGGGAGGGGGGCGGCCCTGGGAGTCCAAGGCTCCAGGAGTTGAGCTCTCTTCTTGGCCATGGTTGTTTGTGTTCCTTTTAGATTGCAGGCTGCTCTCATGACCCTGAGTCAGCACTTCAGGCTGATTTCCGTTCCCGTTCATAGCATGATTCAGAACACATGGAGGTGGTCAGTATTTCTGTGCTGACTAATTCCTCATCTGAGTCTTTAGTCTGAATGCAGTTCACCTTGCGTCAAAAGACTCTTGTGCCATTAGCCACATAATTACATGCTGAAGGTTATCTTTGTGAAGACTGTAATTCTTCTCAGCCACATAGCAAGTTCCAAATGATTTCCCCCCTGATTTCAGAGTATAGATTTTTGTCATGCTTGAAGATGTGTCCTTGATGCTGGTAGAAATTTTTTGTGGAAGTAAAAGTTAAGGTAGGATTCTACCTCGTTCTGGAAAATTAACAAATCTGAATATTGGGTTTTGTTATAGAATTGTTCAGAATAATAAGTGATAAAAGTACATAACTCTGAAGGAGTTCACTAATATGTGTCTTTCTCTGTGCAGATATAATTTGCTCTCCTGAAGTCCTGTCTTAGCAAGAAGGAAGTGGAAAAGACTCTTGGGGAAAAAAAACGAAGACAGTAAGAAAACCAGAGCTAATTTTTACATGGTTGTCAGCTCAGTTAACAATATGGACACTTTTCCTACTGACTTTCCTCCTGGAGGAGACAGTGGGCCAGCAGACTCGCAATCTGAATTTCAAAAAATGTTAATTGATGAAAGGTTACGATGCGAACATCACAAAACCAATTATCAGACTCTGAAAAATGAACACACAAGGTAAATTACTTGTATTTGGAGGTTTGGTACTTAAAAAATTATGTGGGGCGGGGCAGGCAGGGCGGATGGTGGCAGAGCAGGTTAAGCACACATGGCTCGAAGCACACGGCGTAAGGGTCCCAGTTCCAGCTGGGGCTCCCCACCTGCAGGGGGTAGCTTCACAAGCAGTGAAGCGGGTCTGCGGGCATCAATGTTTCTCTCCCCGTCTTCCCCTCCTTTCTTGATTTTTCTCTGTGCTATCCAACAACAACAACAACAACAACAAAAAGGAAAAAATGGCCTCCAGGAGCAGTGGATTCATAGTGCAGGCAATAACCCTGGAGGCCAAAAAAAAAAAAAAAAAAAAAAAAACCATGTGGGACTGGGAGATTACTCAGCCAGTAGAGTGTGTGCTTTGCCTTGCACCAGGCTCTGGGATTGAGCCTTGGCACCCCATGTGAGCATCTCGGCAGGCACTGGGCAGACTCCGAGGGTGCTAAGGTGGTCCTGCTTGCTTTGTTGCTATCCGGATGTATAGCACAATTTTGTTTTGTTTTGCAGTGTGTACGTCTTAAGCTTTCTAAATGCAGTAATTTTTTTGCTCAGAATTCTTTAAGCTAAAATTGATACCAAGCAGGCTATCAGTTAGAATGGCCTTGTTTTGAAAGTAGCAAGACGTAAGACTAATGTATGTAGATGGGTAGGAGGTTTTTTTTTTTTCCCTCCTTAAGGTGACACTGCATCCAGGAACAAGTGTTGCTCTACAAAGCCCTCGAAGTGCAAGCAGGTAAGTCTAATGGATAGTGGGCTTGTTGTGTAGTGTAGGTTAACTTTCCATAAGGAGATGGCAGTGACAAAGCAAAGCATGTTCTTCCAATTCTTCTTAAAACACCAGGTTGCAGAATGAATACATGCAGTCACAGAATGAACTCAAGCGCCTGCTAAATGAAAAACAAACTCACCAGGAAAAATTTCAGCTACTGCTTGAAGAACTAAAAGGGGAGTTGGTAGCGAAAACTAAAGACCTAGAAGAAACAAAGCTGAAGGTAAGACAATGAGTCTGAATTCAGATAAACTAGGCAAGAGGCCGGGAGATAGTCACACTGCCAGCAGCAGTGCAGATACATTGGCAAGAAGCAGGCAGTGAGAAGCAGCAGCAGAAACAAAAGCAAAGCACTGATCCGATGTTTAGGGGAAGGCGTGTAGTTTTCGACGTGCGGCAAATTCTCTCTTGCTGTTGTTTACTCTTTGCCACCAGGGTTATTGCTGAGGCTTTGTACCTACATGACCCCACTGTTCCCAGCCCTTTCCTTTTGTTCTTTTTGTTTAGAGGTTGAGAGGTGGATAGGCAGAAAGAGAGAGCACAGCAGTGCTGCCCCTCTGGTGGTGCTTCCCTTTGCAGGGGCTCCAGTGAGGTGGCGAGGGACTGAACACAGGTCCTTGTGCGTGTGCACGCACCCTACAGACCCTCTTTGTATTTTCCTAATTAGTATTTCGCTGCATCTCCGGGTGGTATGACTTAATCTTCCTAAATGCACTCTAGAATGTTAGCTACATGTAGGAGCCAGCCATAAAGCCATTGCTTCACATCAGTCTGCATTCTATTTCCTGTTCTGACTATATAAAAATACTTCTCTATGTAGAATAATCAGGGACAAGACTACTTGGAAGGGACAAAAAGGAAGGATTAAAGACTATTTTGGGGGCCGGGAGGTGGCACACTTCCGGTGGCTGACATTCCCCATCGAGACAGACGTGCAGCATTTCATCCCCTGGCATTTCTTCCATGGTCAGCTACTTTGGACTGACACGTCCATTGGACTTACTGGTATACCTCTTGGACACTTTACACAACTTTACAGCAGTTTCCCTTTACGCTGTTGGGTTTCTCAAAGATTGACCGCAGCCAGCTGCCTTGGGACTCTATAGACCATGCCTCCTCGCCTGCAGGCTCTGTCCCCAGAGGCAGGACCCCTCCCTCCCTTACTAGGTCCTGCCCACAGAGGCAGGAAACGCCCTTTGAGACAAGAGATGCCCACAGAGGCAAGAAATGCCCTTTCGTCTGCTAGGCCTTGCCCTTTGAGGCAGGAAATGCTCCCTCAGGCCTCCCCTTGGCATCACACTGGTTCTTGCTGCTCTCTTACTTTTTCCTCCCTGTCTTTTGTGCCAGTTCTTTTGAAAACGCCGGTACGATATAGGTTTCTGTTCACCCCACATTCCTGATACTATGGCCACTAGTTAAAAAGAAAGGGGAAATGTTGGTCTGCTTCTAAGACCCCTTCTGTTTCATTGGTTTAATTCCCCCTGCTTAACACTGTATTCTATTTACATAACCACTGTTAACTAAGCACCACCCTGCCTGCAGGGCACTGGTTTAATCCCCCCTGGTTCAGGATGTTTTTTTGCTCCGCCCCCTCTCCTAGTACACCCTGATTTGCACCAGTCACTTTTCACTTCACCCTCTACGTCACATCCTGTTTCCACCCTACTTGGTGAGTGTATATAAGGACAGGATTGTGATTAGAGATAGCTTAGATTGCGCTGCGTTCCACATGAATAAAGAGATACTGCTGCCCAGCTCAGCCACGAGTCCCTGGTCATCTGTATCCCACCCGCGAAGCTAGCCCGGCAGCACACCTGGTTAAGCGCACATAGTACTAAGCGCAAGGACCCATGCAAGGATCCAGGTTCAAGCCTCTGGCTCCCCACCTGCTGAGGGGGCACTTCATGAGCAGGTATCTGTCTTTCTCTCCCTCTCTCTATCTCCTCCTCCCCCCCTGTTTCTCTCTGTCCTGTTCAGTAAAATGGAAGAAATGGTCTCCAGGTGCAGTGGATCCTTAGTGCAGGCAGCAAACCCCAGCAATAGCTCTGGAGGCAAAAATACACATACATATATTTTTTCTCCAAGAAAATATTTACTGATTCTCTAAGTATTATGACTGAGATAAGTGGGGAAAGGTTTTTTTTTTTTTTTTTTTTAAGGCATTCCTGAGAAAACAAGGTGTAAGGACCAGCAAAGTGGTTGGCAGTGCTCTGCTCTGCTCTGCTCTGCTCTGCTCTGCTCTGCTCAGCTCAGCTCAGCTCAGCTCTGCTCTGCTCTGCTCTGCTCTGCGCTCTGCTCTGCTCTGCTCTGCTCTGCTCTGCTCTACTGTGTGTGAGCCAAGCCCAGGCCCTCCTGCACTGCAGTGGTCTTTTGATGTTGTGGTTCCCTCGTCCTGTCGCACTCTCTGTCTGAAGAAGTCAGCCCAGAGTGGTAGAGCCCTGGAGGGAACTAAACAGATAAGTAAAGGAATAGATGTAACCCCCTGGCTTGACCCCCGATAGGTGATATATCAGAACCAAGTAGTGTCCTGCTATCACTTCCTCATAGAAATCAACAAATCTTTTAAAAATATGTAAAAGCCACCGGTGAATGTCATTTATGTAGAGCATGAAGTGAATGGAGTTTCTAAAGCTGCGTGTAACTGGCACTGAAGTACGGACTCGAGATTTTGTGTTTGACATTTGTCTGCCCGATGGAAAGGTAGAACATGTCCAGCTCAGCGCCAGCACCAGTGTCACGTGTTAGACATCTTCAGCTTGGTAGGCAGTGAGTGGCATTTCCTGTATTCGCTTAGCGTCTGCACAGCACCAGCTGTGTGTGTGGTCTGCAGTACAAATGATGTGGCTGCTGGAGTCACATGACAGAAGGTGATGCGGCTGCTGGAGTCACATGACAGAAGGTGATGTGGACTGCTGGAGTCACATGACAGAAGGATGCGGATCTGATGCGGCTTAGCGTGCAGTTCATGGAAGTTTGCCATTTAGTGTCTTCTTGAACTTTGCCATTGTTAGGAAAACCATTACTGATCTTGTGCTTACTGTTTAATTTCTAGATGTATTTTGGACATTTCAATACTGAATACAGATACTGTATTGAAAACCGTTTTATCTCTTTAGACCTCACAATAACTCGGTAGTAACTGTTAACCCTCTTTGCCACATGAGAAAAGTGGAGGCAAAGAAACAACCACTTATTGAAACCCCAGAAATGCGAATTGAAGGAAATGTAACTTGAGCCTTTTTAATTGGTGGATTCATTTTCTTGCCTAGTTGAAAGGCCTAAATGAGTGGAGTTTGTGAGCTTGGCCTGGAGATAGTCAGGTTATTGTCATGACTATTTGTTGAGAATAACACCTGTTTGTGTTTATTTGTACCAAGTAGGTGCAGACAGCTCAAGAGAGCAAGAGTGAGGGGACAGGAGGCGGCTCAGCATGTTGGGTGGAGAGGACCCTTGACCCTGGGGCCTTTCTGAGCTCCTGACCGCCACAGGGGAGCCACATGCAAAGGGGGGCAGTAGTGCGGTGTCTTCTCTCTCTCTCTCTCTCTCTCCCTCTCTGTATTTCACCCTCTAGACAGAAGAGGAAGAGGAAGAAGAAAACAAACTCTCGAACAGTTGAATCACGCAGGTGAAAAGCCCTGGTGGCAAAGGAATGCTGGATTGGCTTTATGAACATTAGATAAAACACACTTTAAAAAAAAGGTTATAGGGGGCTGGGGCGGGAGTGCTGTGGGTTAAACGCACATGGCATGAAGCGCAAGGTCTGGCTTAAGGATCTCAGTTCGAGCCCCTGGCTCCCCACCTGCAGGGGGGGTCACTTCACGGGTGTTGAAGCAGGTCTGCAGGTGTCTGTCTTTCTCTCCCTTGCCTGTTTTCCATCTCTCAATTTCTATCTCTGTTCTGTCCAACAACAATAACAGTAATAACAAGGGTAACAAAAATGGGGAAAAAATAGCCTCCAGGAGCAGTGGATTTGTAGTGCTGGTACTGAATCCCAGCAATAACCTTGGAGGCAAAAAAAAAAAAATTTTTTTTTTGTAAGGAAAAGACCAATTTGTCACAAAGATAGTGTCTTTAAATAAGTAGTTTCTTTAAAAAATTTTTTTTGTTTATTTTCCCTTTTGTTGCCCTCATTGTTTATTGTTGTTGTTGTTATTGCTGTTATTGTTCTTGGATAGGACAGAGAGAAATCGAGAGAGGAGGGGAAGACAGGGGGAGAGAAAGATAGACACCTGCAGACCTACTTCACTGCTTGTGAAGCTACTCCCCTGCAGGTGGGGAGCCGGGGGCTTGAACCGGGATCCTTAACGCCGGTCTTTGTGCTCTGCGCCACCTGCGAAGTAGTTGTTTCTTTGCCTCCATTTTCCTCATGTGGCAAAGAGGGTTGACAGTTACCAACAGGAGTTATTGTGAGAGCTAAAGAGATAAACCGGTTTTTAGAGCAGTCTCTGGCACCTACTAGCCGATGGCCATTTTATTCTACAGTAGTCCATCTTCTGTGGCACATAGACTCCAAGACCCCCCCAAGAATGGTTCTAAAACATTTCTATGCTATGACTTCCCCCACGACCACGTTTCCCTCCTGATGATAGTCTGATTTGTAAATTAGGTGTAATGAGAGATGAACAGTAACAAAACAAAATAATTACGACAATCTATTATGAAACTGGTAGGACCGTTATCTTATGACTTCTTACTGAACTTCCTCTTGAGCTGTGATTGACCATGAGAAAGAGGGTCAGCTGTAACTGAATGGAGGTGCCTGACCAGCAGGGCTGTGCTTCAGTGATTCTCTGGTTCTCTGGTCCTCATGGTGGCGCCTAGCAAACAGGAGAACAGCAGTCAGTGCTGTGGTGGTAGGGAGTTTTGCACTTCTCTCATTCCTATCTAGAGCCTCAGCATCTTAGAGTTGCTGTTCATCTTAGACATCCCTCCCCATTATCTAATGTACACTAAATTGTAATCCACCCCCCCAAAAAAAATTTTTACAGTTCTAGTTTCTAGTGCCTTGGAATGACCATATTTGGTAATAAGGTCTTTGCAAGTAAGTAGTTAACATGAGTTCATGCTGAAGTCAAATATGACTGGTGTCCTTATAGAGGATAAACACAGAAAAGCACTTGGGTGGGGTGGAGGTGGGCAGAGTGCCCTGTGATGGCTTCTGAAACAGAGACTGAAGTGCAGCTGTGAGGAAACACCAAAGACCTCCAGCACCTCCCCAGAAGCTGGGGCCCTGCTTATGTAATAAGCCCGGTTATGTAATAACTCCCCAAATGTTTGTTAATAAGTAGTTTATCTGGTATATCTTCTGTTTCTCAAGATGGAGGCATCTGGTTTTCAAGAGTGATGCACCTCCCACCAAAAGCAAAGGAACATCTCCTTCTTTCCACCTGGCACTTAAAGGACTGTTTCTGCATCGCTTTGTGCAGCAAATGGCAATAATAGTGCGTAGTCCCCGGATGAAAGCAGGAGGTTTTCAAGTGTGAATAGCTTTAGGTGTGGTAGTAGTATTACTGTGGCGACACTTAAACGTTTATAAGAGATGTTCACTAACATACTTAGAGTTGAGATAATACCACTTGCTTCAACATAGTCCTGGGAGTTGAGGTAAAGAATGGATGTGGGGATGGGGAAAGATGTGCTAGATAAAAAGGTTTGAAATGACGTGAGGCATAGAATGTGTTAGAGTAGTACGTTGCTGTAGTATATTTGCGATAGCTTGTACTAACAGTTATGTTGTTGTGAACCCTGTTAGCAGACACCTTTGTTAAAGATGAGTCCTGGGAGTCGGGCCATAGCACAGCAGGTTAAGCGCACGTGGCGCAAAGCACAAGGACCGGCATAAGGGTCCCAGTTCGAGCCCCTGGCTCCCCACCTGCAGGGGAGTCGCTTCACAGGCAGTGAAGCAGGTCTGCAGGTGTCTGTCTTTCTCTCCCCCTTTCTGTCTTCCCCTCCTCTCTCCATTTCTCTCTGTCCTATCCAAGAACGACATCAACAGCAATAATAACTACACAACAATAAAAACAAGGGCAACGAAAAGGAAATAAAAAAAAAACATGAGTCCTTTCTATTAAAGACTTTGCTATATATATCCCCTTTGGTGTCAGGAATTTAAAACTATAATCCAGTATGTTTTCCATTTCATTTGACTGCCAGATCACTCAGAAGAAAATTTATTACTCAATTGAATTCTCTCTAGCACAGAGATATTTTTTCTCTTAAAATATATGTGAACTAATTTTTATTTTAATGAGAGACACAGAGTGTTGAGGGACAAAGTGTCACCCAGAAAATAGGAGAAGCTACAGGTGTGGCTTAGAAAGGTGGAGGTGGGGTTTGGGTTTTAAAAAATTCGACGTTTGGGGGGTCTCCCTCCTTCCTTCCTCAGGACCACCATGTAAGTGTCAGGTTGGTCCTGTTTACTTTCTCTGTCTCTCTGTCTTTCTTTCATGCCCTAACATGAATGTTATCAGTTTTCCCAAATAAAAAAGTTTAAAGTGCCTGAGAATTCACGCTCTCTCCCCTCAGTTCTTTTTTTTTAAAAATTTAAAAAAATTTTATTTATTTTTCCCTTTTGTTGCCCGTTGTTTTTATTCTTGTTGCAGTTATTATTGATGTCGTTGTTGTTAGATGGGACAGAGAGAAATGGAGAGAGATGGCGAAGACGGGGAGAGAAAGACAGACACCTGCAGACCTGCTTCACCGCCTGGGAAGCGACTCCCCTGCAGGTGGGGAGCCGGGGGCTCCAACCGGGATCCTTTTGCTGGTCCCTGTACTTCGTGCCACGTGCGCTTAACCCGCTGCACCACCGCCTGACTCCCCTCTCTCCTCAGTTCTTTGCTGAGATAATGCGTGACGAACCTTCTAACATTGGGGGAGCGCTGGCCATGCTGGCTGCCCCTGTCCCTCCCTTAAACAAGAGCATTGCTTCGCTGTGGTCTCTGGTGGTGCTGGGATTAAACCTGCTGTCAGGCTTGCTTCTGATCTGTGTTTGTAGTGTCTTTCCCTTTTGTCTGTTCTTAAAACTTCCTCTTCACTGCCGATTTTCAGCAATTTGATTGACATACTTTGTCACTTTTCATTATGTTTCTGGCACTTGGGGGTTATTGGACTTCTTGAATCTTTGGGTTTTATAGTTTTCATAAAATTTTGAAAAATTATGGGTATTTCTCAGAATATTTCCTACTTCCTCTTTTATCCACCCTGGGAACTATAATACTAGTCTACTTTAAGTCCTCCCATAACTCACTGAATGTGTATTTTTGAAGTCTCTGTTGTCATTTCTTTCTGATAGTTTGCTGTCATTCTCGCCTGTGATCTCTAATGTGCTGTTAATCCGGAGTATGTCTCTTCTCGTCTCAGACATGTGTGCTGGCTCCCTCAGCAGCACATCACAGAGTTCATAGAACCTCTCTGCAAGGGTGACAGGTTAATTCTTGGAAGCATTTCACATTGGGGAAAAAAAAAAATTCCTTTTTTTCTCTGAAAGTCCAGTTTTGACCTTGTTCGTGTCTTCCCTTCTACCTGTACCACATATTCGGTCTTCAGCATTCACTGTAACTTCTGAGTGGTTTTTGCTGGGTCGTTTTCCTATTAGGTGTAGCATCTTACTGCTGTTTTGCATACCAGTATTTATTTATTTATTATTTTCTTTTTTGTTGCCGTTATTGTTGTTGTTTATGTCATCGTTGTTGTATAGGACAGAGAGAAATGGAGAGAGGAGGGGAAGACAGAGGGGGAGAGAAAGACAGACACCTGCAGACCTGCTTCACCACTTATGAAGTGACTCCCCTGGAGGTGGGGAGCCGGGGGCTTGTGCTTCATGCCAGGTGCGCTTAACCTGCTGCACTACTGCACTACTGCACATGGTGATGTGTACGCTCAGCCGTGTGCACCACCACACAGCCTCCCTGGGTTTTGTTTGTGAGATCTGTTAGGTGGGAGCAGAGTTCACAGAGTGCTGATGTTTTCTGTTGCCAAGACTCTTGTGAATTTTCTACTCAATCCTATTAAGTAAAAATTTTCAGCCTGATGGGAGGTAGACAGCAGCACACCTGGTTAAGCACACACATCATAGTGCACAAGGACCCAGGTTCAAGCCCCTGGTCCCCCCCCCCCTGCAGGGGGAAAGCTTCACGAGTGGTGAAGCAGAGCTGCAGGTGTCTCTCTGTATCTTACTTCTCTCTAACTCTCCCCCTCTCAATTTCTCTCTATCCAACAATAAATCAAATTTAAAAAATTTAAAAAAAGTTCAGCCTGACTTTTAGAAACAGGAAATATTCATGAATGTTGGTATGCTTCTAATTCTGCTTTTAAAAACCCCTTCTGTTTCATTTGGTTTAATCCCCCCTGCATTCTATTTACATAACACTGTATTCTATTTACATAACCTCTGTTAACAAGCACCACCCTCCCTCCAGGGCATTGGTGGTTCAGTGATAGAATTCTCACCTGCTCCGCCCCCTCTCCTTGTCATACCCTGATTTTCACCAGTCACTTTTCTCTCCACCCTCTCTGCGTCGCATCCTGTTCCCACCCTACTGAGCTAGTATATTTATAAGGACAAGATTGTTTGTAGTTTTTAGTTTAGCTTAGCTTGTTATAGATTGTGCTGCGTCCTGCATGAATAAAGAGATACTGCCTACAGCTCAACCATGAGTCCCTGGTCGTCTGTTACCCGCCTGTGAAGCCAGCCCATCGAAAACAACATATGGCGCCTACAACGTGAGGCCGGACCTGCGCAACTCCCAGATAAGTGAAGACTTTGCCACCTATGCACTATGGTCTTCTCTTCTACTTACGAAGAGGTTTGCCAAAGCCTCTACTGTTTCATCATGAGACAGTTACTGTATCTCTGGAACATTTTGCTCTGGGCCACACTTTGTTTCCCTTACCGGGAACTTTGGTTTCTTGTGACCCTAATCATAGAGCTTGGGAGATGCACTGAGATTTCTCCTTGGACTTTCTGGATTCCCTCTCCCATGTTTCCTGAGGAAAAGGACTACATTTTGCTCCGGGCCACAATTTGGTTCTTTATGACTGTGATCGTAGACCTTGGGATATGCATGGGGATTTCCACTGGGACTTTCTGGACTTCTTCTCGCATGTTTCCCATGGAGAAGGACTACTCTAATTTGAGGAGCGTTCTCCAGTACCCTGGAAGTCCCCAAGAATGGAGACACGTGGTTAGTTCTACTCTCCTGATTGGATTCTTTCTTTGATGGGAAGACGCTTTTAAAAGTAGGTGCCTGAAGCAATCCAGCAGGAACAGTCAGAAGCACCCTAAATAGAATTTTGAAGAGCTTTTTGGACTAGGACGCCCTCCGGGGACTCATGATACTACATGCTGTCAAGTCTTCACATGAAAAAGTAACTACTCAAATGGAATTCCTGGAAATCCATTTGGATCCTGTTCGCCCACAAGATGGAGTGACTACAACACACCCCCCGGAAACCAATGATGTGACCTGGTACGACCTGAAGAAATAGATTCACAGACTCCAAAGATCACTCTCTACAGAAAAGCAGAATTCTGGTGGCTGACATTCCCCATCCAACAGACATGCAGCGTTTCATCCTCTGGCATTTTCTTCTGTGGTCAGCTACTTTGGACTGACACCTCCATCGGACTTACTGGTACACGCTGCTGTGTTTCTCAAAGACTAACTTCAGCCAATTGCCTTGAGGCTTTTTAGACTATGTCCCCTCGCCTGCAGGTTCTGCCCCCAAAGTTAGAAAACTCCCCCTCCTTATTAGGTTATGCCCACAGAGATAGGAAACGCCCTTTGAGGCAAGAGATGTCCCCAGAGGCATGAAGTGCTCCCAGAGGCAAGAAATGCCCTTTTGCCTGCTAGGCCTTGCCTTTTGAGGCAAGAAACGTTCCCCTTGGCATCACACTGGTTATTGCTGCTCGCCTATTTTGTTTTCCATGTCTTATGCCAGTTCTTTTGAAAACGCCTGTGCGATATAGGTTTCTGTTTACCCCACAATCCTGATACTATGGCCATTAGTTAAAAAGAAAGGGGAATTGTTGGTATGCTTCTAATTCTGTTTTTAAAAACCCCCTTCTGTTTCATTTGGTTTAATCCCCCTGCATTCTATTTACATAACACTGTATTCTATTTACATAACCTCTGTTAACAAGCACCACCCTCCCTCCAGGGCATTGGTGGTTCAGTGGTAGAATTCTCACCTGCTCCGCCCCCTCTCCCTGTCATACCCTGATTTTCACCAGTCACTTTTCTCTCCACCCTCTCTGCGTCGCATCCTGTTCCCACCCTACTGGGCTAGTATATTTATAAGGACAAGATTGTTTGTAGTTTTTAGTTTAGCTTAGCTTGGTATAGATTGTGTTGCGTCCTGCATGAATAAAGAGATACTACCTACAGCTCAACCATGAGTCCCTGGTCGTCTGTTACCCGCCCGTGAAGCCAGCCCAGCAAAAACAACACGTGAATGTATGAGAGCTCTAAGTACTCTCCTAGGGGCGATGAACACAGTTACGTGCATATATCACCATACTCAAGGTCCTAGGTTTGAGCCCTAGCTCCCCACCTGCAGTGGGGATGCTTCACAAGTGGTGAAGCAGGTTTGCAGGTGTCTGTCTGTCTGTCCTCCTCTCTATCTCCCTTCCTCTCTCAGTTTTTCTTGGTCCTGTCAGATAAAATAGAAAGGGGGACAAAAAAAGGCCTCTGGGAGTGGACCAAGAGAAGAACCACCTGAATAAAGAAAGAGTCCTTGTTTTTTAATTGCCACCAGAGTTATCGCTGGGGCTCAGTGCCAGCACTGCAGATCCACGACTCCAGGAGTCCTTGGGACTGTGGAATGCCTGACCCACCCCGCCCACCCCAAGCCTTAGTGAGTGCCTTCTCCGAGCCAGTCCTGTAACGAGCATATCCGCTACCTCTCTTCACCCTCACCCCCGCCCTCCCTGCCACCCACTCTGGATCGTGCTGCTAAGTCCTGTCTCCAAATAGTTAATAGCTGTTACATACCACGACAGTCTCTTCAGAGCACTGCCATAGGGCCAGACAGTGGCTGCTGATTGAGCATAGACGTCACCATGTGTGAGGACCCTGGGCTCAAGCCCCTGCTCCCTCCCTGGAGGTGGGGGACGCTTCACAAGTGGTGGAGCAGGTCTGCAGGTGTCTGCCTGCCTCTCTGCCTCTAGAGCTCCCCATCCCCTCTCAATTTCTCTGTCCTACCAGATAAAGTATTTAGAAACAAGTACTGACAGAATTCTGAAAAGTCACCTTTCCCCTCCTCAGCTCTTTTTCAGATGCCCCAGATTTGCTGGCTTTTTAAAATATGGCCCCAGGGAGTGAAATGAGGACTCACTAGTGTGACTGAACTGAGCAGCCTACCCAAACAATGTGTAGTGTCACCGTGTCCTAGAAGGACGGGAAGAGGTGTCCCGGCACTGCTCTGCCACTGTCCCGGCCTCCCCCAGGCCACCACCGTGTTCCCTTCTCGAGCTTAGTGTGTGGTAGGATGCGTGCCCTGTCTGCCTGTCTGGGTGAGTTATCACTTGGCCCCCGTGACTTGTTTTTGTTTAATAATGGCTTATAAGATCACAGGAATATAGAGGCACATGGCACCTGCCGTCAAAGCCTGTGCCTCCCCACCCCACCCCCTTATGGAAACTACTATAGTTCTCACAGCATCTTAGAGACAGTTTGGTTGCATTTCTTTGCATTTCATTGGAAAGTCCAATGTTTCAGTTCCTGCTGTCTCACAGAGGAGCTTAACTATTTAGTAGTTGAAATGACAATTTTTTTTGCCTTTATTATATAGTTTATTAAAATACATTCCATCGGTTTTGTATGTCATAATAACAGCAGGACCGCAAGGCCTAAGGAAAGCATCATGGGAATTTCTGCAGTTAGACTCAGGAGCAGGGAGTGAGTGGATCTTCTGTTAGATCCCAATAAATTAAATACCCATCTTCCTTAAAAGAAACAACAGCAGCCCAAAAATGGAAGCTCACAAAAGAAAATACTATGGAATAAAATTCATTAGAATAGTAAAAAATTTCAAATAGATACTGTAGTCAGGTCATTGCACATCTGTATTTTAGATGTGCAGGTTAATAAATGGAGTAAATAATCCTGTCTGAGGATGGTCCTCAAAAGGAGACATTATTTTTCAGAGAGTGGACATGATTTGAATTTAAAGATTATAACAAAAGTAGTAATCACAGAGAAGGTATCCAGAGTGATTAGAGAATTTCATTTTATTTTTTTATTATCTGTATTTATTTATTGGATACAGACAGCCAGAAATTGAGAAGAAGGGGGAGATAGAGAGACAGAGAGACACCTGCAGCATGCTTCACCACTCAAAAAGCTCTCCCCTGCAGGTGGAGACTGGGGGCTTGAACCTGAGTCCTTGTGCCCTGTAGCATGTGCAAGCAGGTGCACCACCTGGAATTTTAAATAGGACTTTAGGAGCAGAGCCTTGTAACTATGTCTGGAATATTATTGATGTATCTTCCATTCCAATAAGACCATAGGATAAGGAGTATAATTCCACACAATTTCCACCACCAGAGTTCCACATCCCATCCCCTCCCCTGACAGCTTTCCCATTCTCTATCCCAATGGGAGTGTGGACCCAGGGTCATTGAGGGATGCAGAAGGTGGAAGGTCTGGCTTCTGTAATTGCTTCAAACTGAACATGGGCGTTCACAGGTCAATCCATACTCCCAGTCT
This sequence comes from Erinaceus europaeus, assembly GCF_950295315.1. Lineage (NCBI taxonomy): Eukaryota > Metazoa > Chordata > Mammalia > Eulipotyphla > Erinaceidae > Erinaceus > Erinaceus europaeus. Next base: position 127,327,040 of record NC_080168.1, on the reverse strand, counting down.
GCCTCTCTCTTTCCCTAGTGAGGAAGGTCTCTGGGGAAGCGGAGCTCCAGGACACATTGGTGGGGTCGTCTGTCCAGGGAAGTCAGGATGGCATCGTGGCAGCATCTACAACTTGGTGGTTGAACAAGCATTTAAGATATAAAGCAGAACAAATTGTTTAATAGTCAGGAACCTAAAGTAGCAAGATAGTTTTTAATAGGTTGTGTTTGAATTGATTTTATGTGTGTGATTGTATTTATTCAACTAAAAATGGTCTGAGTGATATTACTGAGGGGCCCGGCTGTGGCACACCCACATTGCCGTGCTCAGGCGCCAGGGTTCAAGCCCCTGTGCCCCACCTGCTGCAGAGACACTTCACAAATGGTGAAGCAGGTCTGCAGGTGTCTGTCTTTCTTCTCTATCTCCCCCCTTTTAGTTTATTTTTGTCCTATCAAATAAATAGAAAGAAGAAAAGAAAATAAGGAAAAAATGTCCATCAGGAGCTGCCAGGATAGCCTGAGGGTGCTTCTTCCTGAGCAAGTGCTCTCTGGGTTGGAGAGAACTCAACTGGAGCCAACCTAGGCTGCTGCGTGGGAGAGGGATCAGGAACTCGTGCAGAGCTAGCGTCGCAGGAGAGAGACTCTGGGACTATCGGAGCTGGAAGGCAATCCCCAGTGTGTTCAAACAGAAGAGCAGCTGTTTTATATACTTGCCAAGTAGGGTGGAAACAGGATGTGACGTAGAGAGGGTGGAGCAAAAAGAGATTGGTGAAAATCAGGGTGTGACAAGGAGAGGGGGCTGAGCAAAAAGAGAGTAGGAACCCGCGGATTAAACCAATGCCCTGGAGGCAGGGCGGTGCTTAGTTAACAGTGGTTTATGTAAATAGAATACAGGGTTAAGCAGGGGGATTAAACCAATGAAACAGAAGGGGTTTTAGAAGCAGAATTAGAAGCATACCAACATTTCCCCCTTTCTTTTTAACTAATGGCCATAGTATCAGGAGTGTGGGGCACTTTGTGAGGCAGGGAGACTGATAAGAGGCACACCTTTGGGGTTCTACTGTCCTTCCTTGCTCAGCCTCTCCGTGGAAAGAGAGACTAACAGGATTGACACACCCCTCAGGCTCAAGCCCTTCCAAGTTCAACCACACCCTCACAATTCCCCAACATCTCCCTCTTACTTAATGGCCATATATAACTGGGTCAGTGTCTGTAAAAGGCTTCATCTCTGTGGAGCTATGCACTCATAGTGCCAGTACTGAGCCTCAGTGATAACCCTGGTACTAGTAAAATAAATAAGTAGATAAGTGGTACTAATTAATAATGTGCAATTTGCAAGACTATGAATCTTACACTGTATTCCACCCCTTTCCCTTTGTTTCCAGCCAAGAACCCTCCTAGGCAGTATTTGGAAACATTAGTGTGGTGGTGGCTGTCATAGTGTCTTGAGACAGGGACCAAGATTCTATTCTAAATAGTAGTGCTCACAGTGGTATCATCTACCTTTTCCAGATCACTTTTCTCCTTAGGGGATTTGAAGTTTTATGTAAGCTTCAGTTTTTCTGTTCCTTTGATATACTATTCTTACTATATTCAACCTGTTCTTCCATACCTGCCAAGAAAGCCTAATTTTAGTTATCTGCATGTACAAGCTACTTCTCATAAGAGTTCAAGCTATTTATGGAAGATACTTCCTGTAACTTTTTGGGGTGATTTTTAGAAAATTTCACTTCATTCAATACAGTAATTTCTGTGAAAAAGGATGATATTTTGGTGTCTTTTGTCAAAAATTAGATGTCCATTAGGTATGGGTACTTATTTCTGGGTTCTCAGTGCTATTCCACTGGCTACTGCCCCAAATATTAAATTGATAAAAGTCTCTTCAACAAGTGGTGTCGGGAAATGGAATTGAAATATACAGAAGAATGGAACTGAACCACTTCATCTCACCATGCACAAAAGTAAATCCAAATGGATCAAGTGTTTGGATGTTAAACCAGAACCCATCAAATATTTAGAGGAAGACATTGACAGAACTTCATCTTCAATCTAAGTCTTAAAGGAGTGTTCAGTGACTGAAATCCATTCCAAGGAAATCAAAACCAAAAATAAACCAGTGGGTTTCATGAGTGGTGAAGCAGGTTTGCAGGTGTCTATCTTCTATTTGCTGCACCCCTTTCTATTTGCTTCTATTTGCTGCACCCCTTTCAATTTCTGTCTTATTAAATAGAGAGCAGAAAGAAAAAAAAAAAAAAGGAAAAAAGAGGCCACTGGGAGTAGTGGCCCTGAGTGTCAGTGCTAACTTTGGTGGTAATTAAAAACAAGAAAAATGAGACTGTGACACACTGAAAAGCTTGTGAGTGGTAAAAGAAACCACTGTCTAAATAAACTCCTTACTGAATGGGTGAAATCTTATGCCATGCGTCAGTCAAAAGGCTAATAGCCAAAATATAGAAAAATCCTGCTAAACTCAGCAACAAAAGTGGGGAGAGGATATGGAGAGTAAATTCGACGAAGAGTTCCAAAGGGCCAACAGATATGAAAATTTCTCCAAGCTATTATCAGAGAAATGCAAATAAAGACAACAGGAGATTCTGTGAGAAGGTCACATATCAGAAAGGATAGTAAGCAAATGCTGCAGGGGTTGTGGGGCTTAAGGAACCCTTTTATACTGTGCTCTGTAGAAGACTCAGTAGGCTAGACATGGACCTACCTCATGACTTAGCAATTCCTCTCCTGGGAATAGAACCTAAGGAAAGAGACACATTCTTCCAGAGAGTCCTGTGTATACCTATGTTCAGAGCAGCACAGACTATAAAAATCAGCCTAGGTGTCCAGTAACAGATGAGTGGCTAAGAAAGTTGTGGTATATATATGAAATGGAATACTACTCAGCCGTTAAGAATGACGAAGTCACCTTCACCTCATCTTGAATGGAGCTTGAAGGAATCTTGTTGAGTGAGATAAACCAGAATGAATGAAGAATTTGGCATGATTCAATCATGGCCAGAACTTAAGACTAGAAAGGGGAAACATAAGTGAGACTTGGACTTTTTGAGCGTATTGCATCAAGCAAAGTCTGGAGAAGGAGGATGGGGAGTGGGGGAACCTAGGCTGGAGGCTCTCAGCTCCTGGTACAGGATGATGGACCTGATTGGGGCTGAGAGTGTTTTGAAGACGCCTGTCATGGTGAGGTGAGAAATTGTGCCCATGTGCCAATGACTGTGCTGTCCGGCATTAACCGCACAGTTAGAAAGGACGGTAATGTAGCCTTATTGGAGAATCCGTGTGGACATGAAGTAGTGTTGTACCTCATGCACAGTGTTTAGAATAGTAGGTTTTGTGGCTATTGTATTTTATGCGATGCTTTTTGTGTAGTAAATGTATTCATGTAGTAAAAGTGTTTAGACTGTTTAGAGTACTGGTGAACAAATGATTTAAATGTTCTAATTTTATAGGGATGGATACAAAGGAGATATGTTTTACCAGTATTTCCCGACTTGTTCATTTAGTCATTGAAATAATGGCATGCTTCTTCTGTGTCAGGCGTTAGTGTGAAGTGTTGGGAACACCTGGGTGAATAAAGACCAACTCCGGACACACAAGTCTTTACTGAAGTGTAAGCTCTGTAATAAGAGAGCACAACAGAGAGGAGCCTCAATTAGTCTCGGTGGTTGGAGTCAAATCCTTTTCTAATTAAAAAAGAGTCTGAAGAAATCCATATACATTTATATCTTTATTTATTGGATAGAGACAGCCAGAAATTGAGAGGGAAGAGGGTGATAGGGAGAGAGACAGAGAGGCACCTGCAGCCCCGCTTTACCACCCGGCCCCTGAAGAACTCTGTAATATGCTAAGTTATTCTGCCTTTATTTGCTTGCTTTAGAAAAGAGACTGTCAGCCATCGTCTTTGACGTACTTTTACGATCAACATGGTCATTATTCCTCACTTTGGAAAACCTGAGGTCCTAAAGTTGAGATTATGAACGTGTTAATTTGAATGACAGTTCTGTTATGTAACTGTGATGGTAAAATTAGGTATACAGTGAAGACCTCTGAGAGTTAAATTTTGTTGCCAGAAATTAAGAGGATTTTATATGTGATGAATCTTTGATACTCATTGCTTCACAGTTTAGAATTTTATTTTCTTCTATATACTAGGTATTATCTCCACAAAGTATGGAATTGTTAAGAGCCCGAATACAGAAGGAAATAGAGACTCCAATGAGAGAGCGTTTTAAGAATCTGGATGATGTAAGTACTTTCCATAGAAGAAACCACGCATCACCCTTCAGGGGTTGGGAAAACCACGCTTCTTCAGTTCAGAAACCCTGTCACAGCTCTGCGGCTTCCTCCGTCTTTACAGTCACCTCCTAGGCTGCCCCTGATTATTAGACTCCGATGCTTCCTGACTGCTTTGCCTACTGCCCAGCGCCCTTGTCCTTGGACTTTCTCTGGCATCCCAGACATGGCGCATTGGTGAGCCTTTGCTCCCAGTTGTTAATTCTGCCTTGGACACTCTCTTCCCATGTGTCTTTCTCTCTGTCCCCCACTGCCGGGAGAGCCTGAGGGGGCTTCTTCCCGAGCACGCGCTCTCTGGCTTGGAGAGAACTCGACTGGAGCCGATCTAGGCTGCTGCGTGGGAGAGGGATCAGGAACTCGTGCCGAGCTAACGTCGCCGGAGATGCACTCTGGAACTCTCGGAGCCGGAAAGCAATTTCCAAGTGTTTTCACTCAGAAAAGCAGCTTGTATATATACTCGCCAAGTAGGGTGGAAACAGGGTGTGAGGTAGAGAGGGTGGAGCGAAAAGAGACTGGCGGAGATCAGGGTGACTAGGAGAGGGGGCGGAGCAAAAAGACTGAACCAGTGGGGATTAAACCCATGCCCTGCAGGCTGGGCGGTGCTGAGTTAAGTAGGATCAGAGACCGAAGCTTTAAGCCAGGGGAGCTAGCATACTACCCAGCACCCCACCACCCCAACTTGCTCATCTTTTAAATCTTTGCTGAATGGCCAGCTCTTCTGTCAGCTGACTTCAAGGTGGCATTTCAAATCTTACAAAACCGATGATTTACTCTATTCTGACAGTTAAGCTGCATTCGTAAATATTAAACTCAGAGGCCAAAATTGAGTCAGTAAACATGTAAGATTAATACCGTGGTAGTTTGTGTCACTGCGACACTTGGAAATCATATCAGCTTTCTTCTCATCGAGGTCATTCCTGTGGCTCTTTGCCTGTGTGGCTGCTCCATTTCCTCCAGGTGGCTGTTTCCCCTTTTCCTTCTTGATGAAAGAGGAGTAGCGCTCGAAGCACTGCCCCACTGCTCGAGATGCTCCCTCCTTGCAGATGGGGGCCTACAGCGCGAACATCCACCTGCTGCATGGTGACCAGTGACTGGTGACAGGTGACAGGTGTTCTGCCGTGTGAGCCGCCGCCCAGCGGGGCTCTCCCTCGGGAGTTTAGTGTGGTTTTTACTTATTTACTTGTTTGGCACCAGATTATGGCTGGGCTTCAGGGCCTGCACAGCTCCCTCCTTCCTGGTGGCTTTTCTCTTCCTCTTACTATCTTTTCTGATAGAGACAGAGAAAAGTAGAGAGGGACAGAGAAAGTGGGGCACTGGCAACACTTTGCCATTCAGGAAGCTTCCCCCTGAAGTTGGGGATGGGGCTGGAACCTGGCTCCTTGTGTTTGGTGATAGGTGTGTTCTTCTGGGGGAGCTGCCGCAGGATACTGGCCAGTGGAACTTTTTTTGTTGTTGTTCTTGTTGCCTCTGTTGTTGTTATTTTATTTTATCTATCTTATTGTTATTTCTATCTTATTTTATTGTTATCATCACTATTGTTGGATATGTCAGAGAAATCGACAGAGGAGGGGAGACAGAGAGCGGGAGAGAAAGATAGACACCTGCACACCTGCTTCACCGCCTGTGAAGTGACCCCTCTGCAGCAGGTGGGGAGCTGGTGGCTCGAACCGAGATCCTCATGCTGGTCCTTGCACTTCGTGCCATGTGTCCTTAACCTGCTGCGCTGCCACCTGGCCCCGGAGAACTTCTCCAAAGTTTATTTACACTCCTGGTGAATTTATTTTTCAGTTTTAGGACATTTCTCAATATGATATAGTCTAAACTTATATTTCTAAAAGTGATTGTTGGAGTAAGTACAAGTTTCACTTAAAATTTGTGATCAATTTCAGTCTCTCTTTAATTTAGGAAGTGGAAAAGTATAGATCTGAATATAATAAGCTTCGCTATGAATATACATTTCTTAAATCAGAATTTGAACACCAGAAAGATGAATTTGCTCGTATGTTAGAAGAAGAAAAAATAAAGTATGCATCAGAGGTGAGTATTGTATTAGTTGTCTTCCAGGTTGTTAAATTTTATGCTTGCATACTCTATATAAACTCCAGCGTATAGTCGAGTGCATAATTGAGATGTATCAGAGGTAAACTATTTGTCATACTTTTCACCTGTTCTGTAGCAGTGTGTGTGTGTGTCTCCTTTGAATATTCCTTTTGATTGTTTTTTTCTCTTTACTTCTTTTGTTATCGGTGAATAGTCACAGGCAAAGTCTCATGTCAGTTAACTACAGAGTCAGATTTCTCTCTGCAGCTTTATTTAGCACCGGCGTCTTTGTTTCTTAGTAATGTGTGCTCTCCACTGGCTGTGCCGCTGCCTGGTCTTTCCTGTGCTCCTTGGAACTAGGCGCATTCAGGAGAGCACCCTGTCCGCTCATGCACCCTGTTTCCAGTGATATAAACAAAGGATTATGGGTAAACCGAAGACTGTACCTTTCACTTTGAAGAAGTAGACTTTGTTGTTGTATCTTGTAACAGCATCACTGTCTTCAGTGCCCATGAATTTAGACACTCCAAATAGTTTGTGACGTCTGTTACTCTATGTGTCTCTCACCTCACCCCACCCCCACTGTTTAGTCTGCTCTTCGCTACCTTGGACTTTTGATTGGTCATAGCTGCCTTTCTTTAGAACCTCCACAACCAGGATGACTCTCTGGCCTGGAAGAAAACAAACTTAAAACAGAAAGGACTTGAGGACATTTGCACAGTTGATTTAAAAGATGAAAGATCTCATTATATAGTTACTGTCTTTAAGAACAACTGTGTAAGTAGGCTGGGGAAAGATCTTTATGTAAACATGAATTACAAGAGCCAGGAATGACGATCACCAGTTAAAATAGACTGCAGAGCAAAGAAAAATACTAGAGATAGAGATCTAAGACAAATTTTAGTTCATCAAGAAGCCATAGAAGTAATGAATGAACATACACTACGTGGAACTGCAAAATATGAAGTTAAAAATTTACGGTACTGAGGGATAGGTGGTAGTGCAGCTGGTTAAGTGCACATGGCACGAAGTATAAAGACCAGAGTAAGGATCCCCGCTCGGGCCCCTGACTCCCCACCTGCAGGGGGTCACTTTCAAGCGATGAAGCAGGTCTGCTGGTGTCTTTTTTCCCCTCTTCTCTGTCTTTCCCATCTCTCGATTTCTCTCTGTCCTATCCAACAACAGCAGCAGCAATGACAACTGTAACAACAACAACAACAACAGGGGCAATAACGGCAGCAAAGTGGGAAAAATGAGCAGTGGATTCGTAGTGCAGGCACTGAGCCCCAGCGATAACCCTGGAGGCAAAATAATCATAATCATAATCTAAAAATTTATAGTACTAGGAGTCGGGCGGTAGTGCAGTGGGTTAAGTGCATGTGGCGCAAAGCACAAAGACAGGCGGAAGGATCCCGGTTCGAGCCCCTGGCTCCCCACCTGTAGGGGAGTCGCTTCACAGGCGGTGAAGCAGGTCTGCAGGTGTCTTATCTTTCTCTCCCTCTCTCTGTCTTCCCCTTCTCTCTCCATTTCTGTCTGTCCTATCCAACAACAATGACATCAAGAACAACAATAATAACTACAACAATGAAACAACAAGGGTAACAAAAGGCAATAAATAAATCTAAAAAAAAATTAAAAAAAAATTATAGCACTTAAGGAAGAAACAGACAGTTAACAGTTTCATTCTGCCTCAGCTGTTGAACAGCTAGGAAAATGGAGGCTAGAGGGCACAGTACCATCACCATTTATAGAACACTTCACTTAGTAAGAGCACCTACATACATTCGTTTCAGGTAACCCCTAAACACACATCAATATAGAGCATAATCTTTTTTTAAATTTATTTTTATATTTATTTATTTTCCCTTTTGTTGCCCTGGTTGTTTTTCATTGTTGTAGCTATTGTTACTGATGTCGTTGTTGGATAGGACAGAGAGACATGGAGAGAGGAGGGGAAGACAGAGAGGGGGAGAGAAAGACAGACACCTGCAGACCTGCTTCACCGCCTGTGAAGCGACTCCCCTGCAAGTAGGGAGCTCGGGGCTCAAACCTGGATCCTTATGCCGGTCCTTGCGCTTTGTGCCACCAGCGCTTAACCCGCTGCGCTACCGCCTGACTCCCAGAGCATAATCTTAACTATAAGATAAACCTCAACAGACTTTAGACAGTTGAATTATGCAGTTAATGCTTCAAACATTTTAGAAACAGACTAGGTCCCAGTACCAGAAAGGTAGCAGCAAAGACTTCAGATCCGCAGAAACTAATTGATACACTTGGATGACTCGAGGATCCAGGGGCAATTGCAGTGAAAAGAGCAACCTCAAAACTTCGGTGACCTGAGTGACAGTGTTACTAAGACATTTGGGACACAGCAGTGCTGATGCCGGCCAGATTTCCCTGGACTGAAGACCCCACCAATATGTCCTGGAGCTCAGCTTCCCCAGAGACCCACCCTACTAGGGAAAGAGAGAGGCAGACTGGGAGTATGGACCGACCAGTCAACGCCCATGTTCAGCGGGGAAGCAATGACAGAAGCCAGACCTTCCACCTTCTGCATCCCACAATGACCCTGGGTCCATGCTCCCAGAGGGCTAGAGAATGGGAAAGCTATCGGGGGAGGGGTGGGATATGGAGATTGGGTGGTGGGAATTGTGTGGAGTTGTACCCCTCCTACCCTATGGTTTTGTTAATTAATGCTTTCTTAAATTAAAAAAAAAAAAAGAAAAATGCATAAATAATAAATGCAGGCATTAGAAAAGAGAGAAGTCACATAAATAAGATCTTGTCTTGAAAGCCTAGTAAAAGATAAAAATAAAACCAAAGGGCTGGGGAAATAACATAATGGTTCAGCAAAAGGACTCTCCTGTGTGAAGCTCTGAGCCCCCAGGTTCAGTCCCCAGCACCATCATAAGCCAGAGCTGAGCAGTGCTCTGGTCGGTCTCTCTCTCTCTTCCCCCCCCCTCCTTGTATCTCCCTCATTAATATAAATAAAAAATATGCAAAAAGATTCACAAAACATAAAACCAAGGGAGGAAATTACTAATAGTAAAACTAGAAGACAGCAAGATTATAAACAGTAAGATAAAGTTAATGAGAGCTAGTTCCTTGGAAAATATCAGTAAAATTGATCGATCTTTAGCTGAACTGACAGAAAAAGCAGAAATTCTCCAGTGAAAAGCAGAACTAATCACAATAGATCTTGCATCAAAAGAATAATAAGGCAATTTGGTAAATAATTTTACCCAAATTAGATAGCATAGGTGATACGGATCTAAAGGTACCGTCATAACTTAGCCAATGTGAAATAAATCACTGGACATCTGTGTAATTATGAAGGAAACTGATTTCATAATTTCAGAGCTCTCCAAAGGGATGATTCCGTTCTTTGCATTTCTTGTATGTTTATTATTTATTTATTTGTTTGTTTGTTTATATATTTTCTACCAAAACGTTGTTCAGCTCTGGTTTATGGTGGTATGGGGCATTGAACCTGGAACTTTGGAGCCTCAGGCATGAGAGTCTGTTTGCAGAACCATCATGCTATCTAATCCCACACTCCAAAGGGATGATTTCAAGGTAGAATCTGTTTTTTTCAAAAAGAAGAAAAAAGTAGGCAGTGATGCACCTGCCTAAGTGCACGTGTCACACTGTGAAAGGGCCTGGGCTTAAGTCCCTGGTCTCCACCTGCAGGGGGAAAGCTTCACATGGAATCTCTCCCTCTCTGTCTCTCCCACCCCCCTCAGTTTCTCTCTGTCTCTGTCCAACAGTAAATAAAAGATTAAGATGACGAAGGAGAAGCTAATTATATCGAATTGCCTTCCAGAAAACAAAGATGCATGATGTTATCATTGGGGGAACCTGCAGGACGGGGGTGGGGACTTGAACCCAGGTCCTTGTGCTTGGTGATATGTGCACTTAAGTTGGTGTACTTACATGTATAAGGAACTTGAGAATTCATTGATTTTGCTCTCCTAGAGTGCCCTGGAAACCGCTCAAATCCTAAAGTACCAAGGGCGACTGAACTATTTACTCCTTTTGCATTCCCAGCTGAATTACAGTGGTGCCGTCATCCTTTGAGAAGATCAACAATTATTCCTAGTTTCTGATCTGTTAAGTATCTTTCCACAGTTAAAAATATTGCTTAATCATTATTTCTTAGCTTTTCTTTTAGTAGACAGTAAGATAAATGTAGAGATAACTGTAATAAAGGCAATTTTGGGTAAATGTCATAAAAGATATTCAAGCCAAGCCTTTAGGAAAAGATTGTGAACACAAATGAAAACAAACAAACAAAAAACCAAACAATTGATTGAGGTTATTTGGAAGCTCTCATGTGGATCTGACTGAGAAAGGAGAGAAAGGCCTGTCCCCAGATGACTGGCACAAGAGTGACGCCTTAGCAGTGGTTGACTATTCTTTCTTTATGTGATAGCAGAGGCTCGAGGTTTTGACCATTGGCTTGTATGCTAGGTTCTCTGATGTGTCCTCACTGCCTGAGACAGCTGCACACAGACACTCCATAAATGTGTTGCTGGAGTGAAGAGCTATGTAGAGAAGTCGGAAAGCAAGGTCTGATTAGGTAGGAATGATCTGCTAGCTCTGATTATGGAGTTGGAAATGTGGCGTCTCCTTCTGGCCTAACCGTTACTACTTAGCTCAGTCTCATAGCTCCAGCCATTCACAGACCCCTTTCAGAACTACTGAGGAAAACAGCAACATAGGAAACATGGTCATCAAGCACACTGACCGACTTACATAAAATGAAGAACACAATAGAAATCAGTAAGTGTGATGTTTATATGAAGGTCACATAGCTCAGCGCTCGGTGCTTGGTTCATGTGGCCAGAAGCACTTAGTAACGGACATCGTTGTCTGAACCTGACTAAATGAGCTGGACATGCAACATGGAACATCAAGGCTGAATGAACTTGAGCAGCCTTGAAGCGCAGGCTTGACACACCGCGGGCCCAAGGTTTGATTCCTTGCTTCCCGTGTGTTAGAGCAGACCCCTGATTGCTCTCTCCTATAAATAAGTGCTGCTTAAAAATATATCAAGGGCTCAGGGAGGTGGCTCACATTACTGGGCTCAAGCCCTAGGCCGCCACATGGTAATGCCTGTAGGAAGAAGCAGTATAGTTGCTTATATAGCACGCTCGCTCTCTCACGCTCTGTCTCTGTCTCCCCCCCCCCCCCCATACTCTGTCTAGTTCTGCAGGAGTGGTAAAGTCATGCAGATACCAACCCCTAGTGATAACCCTGGTGGCAAAAAAAAGAAAAAAAAAAAGACGGTTTGAATTATTTCATGAAAAGCTAACTGGTATCTTCAAGATAAGCCCTTCATTGTGATTAATTCAGAGTGAAAAATGTCCTTGCATAATTGCACTTGTGAGGGCTTCCTTCTGAATTGTACAGCTACCTTCTAGGATGAATTTGGTAGGAAAAGAAGTATTCGCCTGTTTCGTGCATTCTCCTTTTATTGTGCATTCATCGTGTCCCCAAACCAAATTTGAGTCCCTGCATTTTAAAACCGAGAGGGATCTGAGCAGGGCTGCAGCCTAATCCCTCATTTCACAGATGAGAAAAATTAGGCTCTGTGTTGAGATAGAGGGCTCGGACTCCTTAGAGTCATTTATAGCAGTACGAGCTGTTTCTGGGGCCACTTCCCCTAGGCTTTGGAGTATTAGTGTAGGTCCTTTTGGATTAGAGTGAGCCTTCTAAGCTCCCCCTGATGGCAGATGTCCTCTAGTGGTGTTGCAGGCAGTGGCCAGAGTTACCTTTCTTTAAATTGTATTTATTTTATCCGATAGAACAGAGGACTTTAGAGGGGTGGGGTGAGAGACTCCAGCAGTATTGCTTCATGTGCATGGAGCTTTGGCCCCTGTATATGGGGGCTGGGGGCTGGAACCTGAGTCTGTGTGCATGGTAGCTCATGCCCTTAACCCGGTACACCATAGACGGCGGAGTGCTTTCAGTGAAATCATCAGAGGAAGCCCCATGTGTGCAGAGAGGAGCCATTCTTGTTAACAGCTTGGTGGGGGTGGGGGTAGGTCATTGGGAACAGCAAAGGGTTTTACCCTGATTACTTGGCTCCATTATTCCTAGAGATAAGAGGCCTCTGAAGTGCCATAGAGGTTAGGAAGCCATTTGAAGTCTTAAATTCTCGACTGTCATGTCAAAGCTCTCTCACCTATCACATTTGTAGTTACAGACATGCAGCTTTGGTTCTGTGGATCAGGTTACCTAGAACTAAATGTTTGACTGCAGACAGCCTGAGAGTTACTATCGTAGGCAGGAAAGCTTAGTACCCAACAGAGTTTGGTGGTCTGATAATAGCTGCTACGATGTTCCGATGAATTTAAAAATACTTTACATTTTTACAGTGATTTTATGGTATTTATACCTTTGAGTTTTAGCCAGCAATTGATTGATTTTCTGTGCTAGACATCATGGAGAGGTAGAAAATAGATGAAGGGACGTGCTTTCGGTTGACACGTTACTAATGAACGTCAGTGGGAGGGCACTGGCACCTTGATGTGGGGGTGGCCTTGTGTCCACGTAGCCTGGCAAGCCATTACCTCCATAGAGATAAATCTTCAAAAGCGAATATTGTGGACTTCACCACATGAGTTTTCATTGTCATATCATGCAACTCTTTAACTTACTGACTTGTAAAGCATGTTTGTGACTGCCAAATCCAGTGATTTAAGCTTGTATGCTTTCTTTCAAATTATTATTAGATTGCAGCACTGGAGAAAGACAAAGAAGAACTACGTCACCAACTGCTTAGTGTTGATCCCACGAGAGACAGCAAACGGATAGAGCAACTGGTTCGAGAAAAAGTTCATTTGTGTCAGAAATTAAAAGGCTTAGAGGCTGAAGTAGCAGAACTCAGGGCCGAGAAAGAGAATTCTGGTGCTCAAGTAGAAAGTGTCCAGAGAGTCCAGGTGCGGCAGTTGGCTGAGATGCAGGCTACCGTCAGATCCCTGGAGGTAAGGTTTTAATTGCTTCCCGCTAGAATATGGCCTGCTTTTTCTGACAGTGCAGTTGACAAGCCGTTGACTTCGAGAGCACTAATGTATGCTCACCCGTCTAATGCTGACGCATTTGTGGAATCTCAAGAGGATATATTCTTTTTGTAAAACAACTGTTGATTCCTAAGCAATAGCTATGCCACTACATTTACAAAGGGATTGTTTATTCTCTGGGAATCAAGTCAGCTGTCTGAAATGACTTAACTCTTAGAATGCCCATGAGTAAAATATTCCAAAACATTCGAATTTATGAAGATTAGAAGTAACCTTAAATTAGAAGGGACAGCTCCCTTCCGTGGCAATTTGAGATCTTAAAATATGCTGCATTGACCTATTTTTTTTTAAAAAAAGTACACTAACATACCTTTTGACAGCTCTTGCTAGATAGTAAGATTCAGGTTGGCTCCTGATGAAGATTTCCAAGTTGATCGGAGACAGAACCGTTGCTAGCACCAGGCTGATTCTCCTACTGGCCTCTAGTAAAAAGTAGTTTGGTTTCTGTGTTGGAAACACTTTCCTTCTGTCCTCAGACTAAGGGGTTTGGATTGTGAGTTAGGCTGATAGACAAGCAAAGAAAAGACATTAAAAAAAAATTCATATATATGGAAGTTCACAGAAAAATGTGACTCAAGGAGGTGATTAAAATTTAATCGAGGAAGGAGATTGGCATTATTGGGAAAATGTATCTTTTGGGAACAGCGAATGGGCCACTAGGAGACAGGTGAGGAAGATGGCAGTTTTATGACAATGTTTGTAGGTGTTCTTTGTTTTTAAATCTTGATTCAGACTTCATGTCTTCTATAGTAGAAGTCGTCGTTTCTGATTGTGAAACCCCTGGGAATGGGGTTTTTGACAGTTAAATACTTTTAAGAAGTTGTACTTTTAAGCAGATCAGAGAAGTTAAGTGAAAACGGAACTTTTCCTGGGCCTGTTGAGTCAGATATCTTCAACTCAAAATATTTGTGCGTGCCTACGCAGCATGATGTGGGCTCCTCTGCCATTGTTAAGATATACGCAGTCCTCTTACTTCTTAGTATTTATCACTGAACATATTTTAATTGTTCTGATTTATTTTGAACAGCCCAAAGTGTGTGTGTGTGTGTGTGTGTGTGTTTGTGTGTTTGTGTGTGTCTGTGTGTGTGTGTATTCCAAAACAGTTACGAGATGATTTAGGTTGCAGGGAAGGATGGTTAAAATTTAATATTCACTGTCAAAATGGTGGTGGTTCTTCCCAGTTAAGAAACTGGCAAATTACTGTTTTGATGAGTAGAAGTCATTTTGTAACTTTCTTTTAGAATAAGAATACAACTTCTGGCAGTATTTGATGTTCTTCTGAACTGGAGCTGTCAGCATGCTAGGCCTACAGGCGGGTCAGAAGGAGGTGTTCCCGATCACCTCGCACACGGCGCACATTCACCCTTGGCAGATCAGTGGGATAGTTGGAGTCGCATACAGTGTGTGGGTCCTTGCGTGGAGTCCCCGTTGAGGTCATTCAGAGTGATTATTTATTTTCTGAACAAGCTGAATGATGACAAAAAGGCGAGTGGTTCATTTGTGGCATCTTCCAAGTAGCTTGTATTTTATCTTCTGCTTGATTAGTTGAACCACAAGCACAAGGCAGAAAGCGTTGTCTTCAACTGTTTGCCTATATTAGGCCCAGAGAGCATCACCGTAGATTTGAGGAAAATAGCTCTTTCCTCCTCCTGATTATTGGTTGAATTACAGTTTATCCTTTAAAAAAAATTAATTTCTTCCCCTAAAGAGTATTATTTACCAGGGAGTTTTTTTTTTTTTTTAACAATTTACATACCTTAGTAAGAGTCTTATATATAGTATGAGATCAGGAAGTGTTGAGCTCTTTGCTCGTAATTTCTAAGACTATATTAACTATCTGGAATTTATACATATACTTTAAAAATAACTGTTTCTAAATTTCAGTCTTCACTACTGTAAGTGAGCTCTTGTCTTCCCTCTGCATGGAATGTATGCTGCTCGCTTAATCTTCCAAGCTGTTTGTGGGATTAGTGTCAGCAGGGAGAAGCGGTGTCCCCTCTCCTTTGCTGTGTTCTCAGTGGGAGGTTCACCTGGGCAGGGAGGGTGACTGGGTAAGGTAGTCTCCCCTCCCTGTGCCTTTACCATGCTGTCCCAGCAAGAACTTTGCAGCTGCTTCCACCTGGACTTCTTAGCTCTTGTTGAGTCCACGCTGCTCTCCCTTGTGCATCCTGCTTCCTCACATTAAACTGTTGGTTAATAACATAAATAAGAAGGGTGACTGGGCATCGTGTAAATGCATCGTGTAAATTCATGAGAAAAGCATGTGAACTTTATTTTATTGGTGGTGCTTGATGTGTTTCTCTAAATATCTTGGTTATTTGTTTCTGTTTTTTTTTTTTTTTTAAATATTTACTTATTCCCTTTTGCTGCCCTTGTTTTTTGTTTTTTTTTTCCGCCAGGGTTATTGCTGGGGTTTAGTGCCTGCATCATGAATCCACTGCTCCTGGAGGCCATTTTTCCCCCTTTTGTTGCCCTTGTTGTTGTAGCCTTGGTGTGGTTATTGTTGTTGTTGATGTCATTCGTTGTTGGACAGGACAGAGAGAAATGGAGAGGGGAGGGGAAGACAGACAGGGAGAGAGAAAGACAGACACCTGCAGACCTGCTTCACCGCCTGTGAAGCGACTCCCCTGCAGGTGTGAAGCTGGGGGTTCGAACCGGGATCCTTATACTGATCCTTGCACTTTGCACCACATGCGCTTAACCCGCTGCGCCACGGCCCGACCCCCGCCCTTTTTTAAAAATTTTTTATTGCTGTAGTTGTCGTTGTTACTGATGTCGTTGTAAAATAGGACAGAGAAATGGAGAGAGGAGGGGAAGACAGAGAGGGGGAGAGAAAGACAGACACCTGCAGAACTGCTTCACCACTTGTGAAGCGACCCCCCCTGCAGGTGGGGAGCCGGGGGCTCAAACCTTAGTCCTCATGCTGTTCCTTGCACTTTGCACCACCTGCGCTTAACCCACTGTGCTACCTCCTGACTCCCCATGCACTTATTTCTTTTTTTTTTTAAATTTCTTTATTGGGGAATTAATGTTTTACATTCAACAGTAATTATAATACTTTGTACATGCATAACATTTCCCAGTTTTCCATATAACAGTACAACCCCCACTAGGTCCTCTGTCATCCTTTTTGGACCTGTATTCTCCCCCCCCCACCGACCCCAGAGTCTTTTACTTTGGTGCAATACGCCAATTCCAGTTCAGGTTCTACTTGTGTTTGCTCTTCTGATCTTGTTTTTCAACTTCTGCCTGAGAGTGAGATCGTCCAATATTCATCCTTCAGTTTCTGACTTATTTCACTTAACCTGAGTTTTTCAAGGTCCATCCAAGATCGGCTGAAAACAGTGAAGTCACTGTTTTTAATAGCTGAGTAGTATTCCATTGTGTATATATAGCACAACTTGCTCAGCCACTCATCTGTTGTTGGCCACCTGGGTTGCTTCCAGGTTTTGGCTATTACAAATTGTGCTGCTAAGAACATAGGTGTACTCAGATCTTTTTGGATGGATGTGTTGGGTTCCTTAGGCTCTATCCCAAGGAGAGGAATTGTAGGATCATAGGGTAGGTCCATTTCTAGCCTTCTGAGAGTTCTCCACACTGCTCTCCACAGAGGCTGGACCAATTGATATTCCCACCAGCAGTGCAGGAGGGTTCCTTTGACCCCACACCCTCTCCAGCATTTGCTGCTGTTACCTTTTCTGATGTGTGACATTCTCACAGGAGTGAAGTGGTATCTCACTGTTGTCTTTATTTGCATTTCTCTGTCAATCAAAGAGTTGGAGCATTTTTTCATGTGTTTCTCAGCCTTTTGGATCTCTTCTTTGGTGAATATTTTGTCCATCTCCTCTCCCCATTTTTTGAATGGGGTTATTTGTGTTTTTGTGGTTGAGTTTGGCAAGTGCTTTATATATTTTAGTTATTAGCTTCTTGTCTGATGTATGGCATGTAAAGATCTTCTCCCATTCTGTCAGAGGTCTCTTGGTTTGGGAATTGGTTTCTTTTGCTGTGCAGAAGGTTTTTAAATTGATTTAGTCCCATAGGTTGATGCTTGCCTTAGTCTTCTTTGTAATTGGATTCGTTTCATTGAAGATGTCTTTAACATTTATGCGGAAAAGAGTTCTGTCAATATTTTTTACTAAATATCTGATAATTTCTGGTCTAACATCCAAGTTCTTGATCCATTTAGAATTTACTTTTGTATTTGGTGAAATATAGTGGTACAGTTTCATTCTTCTGCATGTTTCAACCCATTTTTTCCAACATCATTTGTTGAAGAGACTCTGTTTTCCCATTTCATAGTCATGGCACCTTTGTCAAAGATTAGATGTCCATAGGTGCGGGGGCTTACTTCTGGACTCTCAATTCTATTCCACTACTCAGTGTATTTATTCATGTTCCAGTACCAAGCAGTTTTGATAACAATGCCCTATAATGCAATTTGAGATCTGGGAGTGTGATGCCTCCAGCTCTGTTCTTTTTTCTTAAGATTTTTTTTTTTTTTTTGGTAATTCTAGGTCTTTTCTGGTTCCAGATAAACATTTGTAGCATTTGTTCTATTCTCCTAAGAAATGTGGTTGGGGTCTTGATGGGGATAACATTAAATTTGTATATAGCTCTGGATAGTCTATTCATTTTGATGATGTTAATTCTGCCAACCCATGAACATGGAATATCTTTCCACTTCTTTGTGTCTTTTTCAGTTTCCCTTAGTAATGACTCATAATTTTCAGTACACAAGTCTTTCACTTATTTGATTAGGTTTACTCCTAGATATTTTATTGCTTTTGTTGTTATAGTAAAAGGAATTGATTTCTGAATTTCATCTTCTTCTTAGTGTTTGCATAGAGGAATGCCACTGACTTTTGAATGTTAAATTTTGTAGCCTGACACCTTCCTGTGTTGCCTGATGATTTCGAAAAGCTTCTTACTGGATTCCTTAGGGTTTTCTATGTATACTATCATGTCATCTGCAAATAGGGAGAGTTTGACTTCTTCTCTTCCAATCTGTATGCCTCGAATTCCTTGCTCCTGCCTGATTGCTATGGCAAGAACTTCCAACACTGTGTTGAATAGTAATGGTGATAGTGGACAGCCCTGTCTAGTACCTGATCTGAGGGGAAATGCTTCCAGTTTTTCACCATAGAGTATGATGTTGGCTGTAGGTTTGCTATATATAGACTCCATTATCTTGAGGAATTTTCCATCTATTCCCATTTTTTGTAGCGTTTTGGTCATAAAGAAATGTTGTATTTTGTCAAAGGCTTTCTCTGCATCTATTGATATGACTATGTGATTTTTGGTCTTGCTTTTGTTGATGTGGTGGATCACGTTGACTGATTTACATATATTAAACCAACCTTGCATCCCTGGGATAAACCCTACTTTGTCTTCATAAACAGTCTTTTTGATATACTGCTGTATCCGGTTGGCTAGAATTTTGTTCAATATTTTCGCATCCATGTTCATCAGAGATATTGGTCTGTAGTTTTCTTTTTTGGTTGTGTCCCTGTCTGCTTTTGCTATCAGAGTGATGTTTGCTTCATAGAAGCTGGCAGGGAGTATTCCAGTGTCTTCAATCTTCTGGAAGACTTTTAAAAATAGAGGTATTAGTTCTTCTTTGAAGGTTTTGTAGAATTCATTTGTAAAACCATCTGGTCCAGGACTTTTATTTTTGGAAAGGTTTTGATAACTGTTTCAATTTCATTAGCCACAGGTGTTTGCACTCACCGGTGATCTGGTGGGCTCCGGAAGTCGATCCAGTTCTGTCTGGTTGTGGTCCCAGGTGGTCTCCTTTGGTGTTCCTAGTTGACCTGGGAGAGGGGCCGAGAGAAACACAGCTGCTGCTGCTCTGTAGCCCTGCCTCCAGAAGTTCCCAGTTATTTATTTCTTAAGCAGCTATTTTCCAGTGAAATTCTACTATTTATTTTGCTAAAACTCTTGCCACAGTGCCAAATGTTAATGTTGTTGAAGTTTAAATGATTTTTGTGCATTTTAAATAGTATTTATTTTTATATTACTGTGAAAAATCATTTAGAAATTTGAAAATATTTTATTTTAATAAAAGGCTGAAAAACAGTCAACTAAACTACAAGCTGAACGCTTGGAAAAAGAGCTCCGATCAAGCAATGAACAAAACACGGCTCTGATCACTAAAGTGCATAAAGCTGAACGGGAAATAAATGCCTTGACCAGTCAAGTAAGTCACCTCATGTTTTACTCCATTCTTGAAAAGTTTCCCTGCCCTAGACTGACAGAAGAGTTTTCGTTGAAATTTCTCCGTGAAACTCTTTATTCTATCACTGAACCGTTTTAGAAAGATACACATATACTGTGAGAGGTTAATGGCTTACACTGCCTGCTAAGCAACTTCTTGCCACATCTGTGTGACTGTACACATCCCGTGCCTAATCTCTCTTGGCTCAGTTTTTACAGTGGCTCTGTGCTTCCCACCATTCAGAGCCCTTGATCTTTTGAAAGCCTCCTCCAGTTGTTTCCTGCTGTTAGTGCTTCAGCCTCATTGGGCTCCCTCTTCTTTGGGCAAGTCCAGTTCTGCTGCAGCCACTTGGCTGGGGCCTCTGTGTACTTGTTTGTCTTATAGATTGTTCCTTCCCCTTTTTTCAGGTGCTGTCATGTCAGAATGACTGTGTTTTCTTCTTCTTCTAGCGTTTGCCCTTCTTCCGTAGCCAGTCAACAGCGTCAGGTTGAGACTGATGTAAAGTTTCGAGACCTCCTTTGAATCTGGAGAGGTGGCAGTCGTTGACTGTGTTTTCATGTTGTAAGACACTATGTCCACTGTCCCTCTGCTTTATTCGCTCTCTCCCTCTCCTAATTTATTGTTCTTTTTCTTCATAGCTCTTATCACCATCAGACATATTTCCTTCTCTCTCTCTCTCTCTCTTTGTCTCGTAAGTGGCCATTTTTTTTTTTTTTTATTGGATAGGACAGTGAAATTGAGAGAGGAGGGGGAGGTGGGGGAGAGAAAGACAGACAACTGCAGACCTGCTTCACTGCTTGTGGGGACCTGCAGGTGGGGAGCCGGGGGCTCCAACCAGGATCCTTGCTCTTCGTACTCTGTGTGCTTGACCTGCTGCACCACTGCCTGGCCTCATCAGACATATTTCTATATTTTTGCTTTCCCTATTCTCTCTCACCTCCTTTCCCTTAACAAAACGTTAGCTCTAAGAG
Organism: Erinaceus europaeus; assembly: GCF_950295315.1. Classification (NCBI taxonomy): domain Eukaryota; kingdom Metazoa; phylum Chordata; class Mammalia; order Eulipotyphla; family Erinaceidae; genus Erinaceus; species Erinaceus europaeus. The sequence continues at coordinate 127,306,450 of NC_080168.1, read as the reverse complement.
AATAAGGACACAGCTTTCATTATTGATAGATCTCTGGCCCTTAAAACAGTGCTGATACACAGATGATCAGTGTCTTTTTAAATTAGTGCGTTAGTGCCAATCACACAATAGGCATTTGTTACTTTTATTAAGGAAAAATGTGGGAATTGTGGTGCCAGGGATCAATCCTGAGGCTTTATCTGTGTGAAGTAATCACCCTGTCACTGAGAGAAATCCCTAGCCCTTAGGCTATCTTTTTTTTAAATTTTATTTATTTATTCATTTTTTGTTGCCCTTATTGTTTTTATTGTTGTAGTTATTATTGATGTCATTGTTGTTGAATAGCACAGAGAGAAATGGAGAGAGGAGGGGAAGACAGAGAGGAGGAGAGAAAGACAGACACCTGCAGACCTGCTTCACCGCCTGTGAAGCAACTCCTCTGCAGGTGGGGAGCCGGAGGCTCGAACCGGAATCCTTCCGCTGGTCCTTGTGCTTAGCGCCACCTGTGCTTAACCCGCTGTGCTACCGCCCGGCTCCCCTCCCTTAGGCTATCTTTAAAGAGAAAAGATGTGGTCTGGGAGATGGCTCAGTGGATAAAACACTGGACTCTCAAGCATGAGGTCCTGAGTTCAAGCCCCGGCAGCACATGTACCAGGGTGGTGTCTGGTTCTTTCTCTCTCTTCCTGTCTTTCTCATTAACAAATAAACAAAATCTTAAGAATAATTAAAAAAAAAAAAAGACGGGTCATGGGGGACAGCATGACGGTCATGCGAAAAGTGATTTTTAATTTTTTTTTGGTCTCCAGGGTTATTGCTGGGGTTCAGTGCTTACATTACGTATGAATCCACTACTCCTGGAGGCCATTTTTTCCGTTTTGTTGCCCATGTTGTTGTTATTACTGTTATTGTTTTTATAGCTTTCTTTTTTTAAAAAAATATTTTATTATTTATTTATTCCGTTTTGTTGCCCTTGTTTTATTGTTATAGTTATTGTTGTTATTGATGTCGTTGGATAGGACAGAGAGAAATGGAGAGAGGAGGGGAAGACAGGAGGAGAGAAAGACAGACACCTGCAGACCTGCTTCACCACTATGTGACCTGGGGCAGTTGACATACTAAGATCCTGACGTTTCTTGTACAACATGAGACTTAATACCTACCCACCTTACATAGCTGTGACGATGATTAAGTAAGGTAGTATGCCTAAAGCATGTAATAAAGTCTGAATTATAATCATCCTGGTATTAGCTGTTAGCCTATGTGGGGCATCTCTGGTAACCTGCAGATGAGATTGACTTCTGAGTCTGTTATTCAGTGTTTCCTGAGTCCCGAGTTTTATGAAATCATCTTAAAAAACTTGAAGCTCAGGGAGTCGGCCGGTAGCACAGCAGGTTAAGTGCACATGGTGCAAAGCTCAGGGACAGGCACAAGGATCTGGGTTCGAGCCCTCAGCTCGCCACCTGCAGGGGAGTTGCTTCACAAGCGGCGAAGCAGGTCTGCAGGTGTCTGTCTTTCTCTCCCCCTCTGTCTTTCCTTTCTCCCTCCATTTCTCTCTGTCCTATCCCACAACGACAACAACAATAATAACTACAGCAATAAAAACAAGGGCAACAAAGGGGAATAAAGACATATTAAAACGCACAAACAAAAAAACTTGAAGATCTTCCCAGAACAGAAGCAATTGATTATAGCCTGTTAGAAGATAAACTTTCTTAAGTAATAACGTATTTGTCATAAATTCTTTGGCCAGGAATTACTTGACAAGACCCAGGCAGTATTTGTGACACGGGGAAGAAAGATTCAGTCAGCAAAAAGCTAAGCATTTAGGTCCTGTTGAAAAGGTCATTTCTGGGAGTCCAGGCGGTAGCACAGAGGGTGAAGCGCATGTGATGCCAAGCGCTAGGTCCGGCCTAAGGATCCCGGTTCCAGCCCCCGGCTCCCCACCTGCAGGGAGTCGCTTCACAAGCGGTGAAGCATCTTTCTCTCCCCCTCTCTGTCTTCCCCTCCTCTCTCCATTTCTCTCTGTCCTATCCAACAGCGTCGACATCAATAACAACAATAACTATAACAATAAAAGAACAGGACCAACAAAAGGGAATAAATAAATAAATATAAAATTAATTAATTAATTTAAAAAGGTCATTTCTATCATGAAAGGAATGCACTAATTACTCTTTTACCTTGATTCATCTCAGCCTATTTGTTCTGAATCCATGATTATCAAGCAACTTTTCTGTTTCAGCTCCTTTTTTTTTTTTTTTTAAATATTTATTTTATTTATTTATTCCCTTTTGTTGCCCTTGTTGTCAGCTCCTTTTATAATTTTGTGAACAGATCTTTCAGACCTCCCCATTTAGGTCTTTGTCTTACAAAGCTGACGTGCTGATGTCATAGATCACTCTTGACTTTGTTCACGTGAGTCTAGCTTAGAGCTTAGTTCAGGTGTGGTGACAAACTGCATTGCTGAGCCTGAAAGGCCGAGACCACAGATAGCAGAGGCGTTACAGGATGACTCCTTTGGGAGGCGGTGGGCTCAGAACTCTCACGGCATACACACCCTTCTCTGTATGTAGATTGATGGCAACTAATGTGTTGTGAATGTTTGTTTTGAGTTTCCATACTCAATGCGATCTTGTAGCCAGTGTCTTAATTAATTAAACATGACTGATACTTGTAAGATGTGAAAGATTAGGCAATTTCGGAGTTTTGATTCCAGAGTAATCTTGTTTTATAGATGAAAACCAGACATATGTTCAGGAATTTGAAGTTATAGTTTTGCCGGAGGTTATAAAGTGTAGTGGGACAGTTTCTGGGATTGGAGTCATGACTCAGCTCACCCACTGCTTTCTGATTTATTGAAAATTGTAGGAGGGTAGCGCTGGGCCCTTCAACACGCCGTTTTTGTTGTCTTGGACTGACTTGTTCATGCTTTCAAAAACATTGTTTTTTCCAAATGGGAATAATACCTTTTTTTTTTTTTTTTTTTTTTTTGGTAAAGACTGAGGTTTACATTGAGCACAATAGATGGCAGCTGGTGATGGTAACGACAATATTAGACACTAAGCATATCCTTAAATGATGTCATAATACTGTAAGACTAAAAAAAAAATGAGAGCTGGCTCAGCCTCTGGTCACCACCTGCAGGGAAAGCTCCGTAGCAGTGAAGCAGTGTTTCTTACGCCCCTTCTTTCTTCTGGTCTCTCCCTCTCCCTCTGTCTCTGTCTCTCTCTCCATACATATAAAATGGCCACTGAGGACAGTGGAGCAGAGCCCCAGTGACAACTGTGGTGGCAAGAAAAACAATTACAACCTTAATCCCTTTCACTTATTCTGTTTGTCAGTATTTCAGTAACTGTGTATAGAACTTTAGGCAAATTACTTAAACCACTGGGATCAGATCTCTCATGACTAGGCATTGTTCTAGCTGGTCCTTACAAAGCCCTTCTAGCTTATTACGGAGGGGGGCAGATAGCATACGGCTATGCAAAGAGACTCATGGGAAGGCTCCAGAGTCTAAGCGTCAGCTCCCCGCCACACACCGCCACGAACTGGAGCTGAGCAGTGCTCCAGTAAAAACAAAACAGACAAACCCAAAATGAAAAGGAGTAAAGGAAACCACAGTCACCTTACCGTCCAGGTTACCATCTCCAACGTGAAAAGCTCTGTATTCAAGTACGGTTCTCATTCAAGTTCACACCAAAGCCTCTTAGCTTTTTTTTTTTTTTAAAGACTTAAGTAATGCATTTTCAAGCGTATTTCTGTTTCTTGTGTATGCTTTGCTGTGTGACTTTGGATATGTAGGTAATCTTTTTTCCTTCAGCTCACTTTATTGGGGGAAGTAGTGATTGACAAGCCAGTTGTCACGTGAGTACACTTTCATTATTATTATTATTACTGTTATTCTTATTTGTATTGGTGATCTAATAATAATAAACAAGATTGTGAGATCACAGGGGCACAGTTCTACACAGTTCCCACCACCAGCGTTCCATGTCCCAGCCCCTCCATCGGAAGCTTCCCTATTCTTTACCCTCTGGGGGTGTGGACCAGAGCTCTTTACGGGGTGCAGAAAATGGGAGTTCTGACTTCTGTGATTGCTTCTCCGCTGGACATTGGCAGGTGGACCCATCCCCCCAGCCTGTGAACTGAGACCAAATGAAGTCTCCCTACACTGGGAGGCACCCTCTTGAGCCGCCCTCCCCCAACTGTGTCTCCTCCTTGAGAGTAGTACATGGCTCTGCCCATAACCACAGCTCGTCAAAATCGCATCCTGTGTTTTCTCTATACTTTTGTGTCTGTGTGTAAGTTCCACTTTGGAGGGAGGTAATCCAGTAAATTGTTCTTTTTCTTTTGCCACTTAATGTGAGTCTTTCAGGTTCTATCCAGGATGTAGCAAAAGAGATTCCATCATGATTTTTTTTTGTAACCAGGTACTACTCTATTGTGTATGCATACCTTAACTTTGTGTGTTTTTATACCCAGGTACTACTCTATTGTGTATGCATACCTTAACTTTGTGTGTTTTTATACCCAGGTACTACTCTATTGTGTATGCATACCTTAACTTTGTGTGTTTTTATACCCAGGTACTACTCTATTGTGTATGCATACCTTAACTTTGTGTGTTTTGGTTTTTTTTAAATATTTTATTTATTCCCTTTTGTTGCCCTTGTTGTTTTATTGTTGTAGTTATTATTGTTGTTGTCATTGTTGGATAGGACAGAGAGAAATGGAGAGAGGAGGGGAAGACAGAGAGGAGGAAAGAAAGACAGACACCTGCAGACCTGCTTCACCTCCTGTGAAGCGACTCCCCTGCAGGTGGGGAGCCGGGGTTCGAACCGGGATCCTTATGCCGGTCTTTGTGCTTTACGCCACCTGCGCTTAACCCGCTGCACTACAGCCCGACTCCCCAACTTTGTGTGTTTTTATACCCAGGTACTACTCTATTGTGTATGCATACCTTAACTTTGTGTGTTTTTATACCCAGGTACTACTCTATTGTGTATGCATACCTTAACTTTGTGTGTTTTTATACCCAGGTACTACTCTATTGTGTATGCATACCTTAACTTTGTGTGTTTTTATACCCAGGTACTACTCTATTGTGTATGCATACCTTAACTTTGTGTGTTTTTTAAATGTATTTAATATTTTACTGACTCAGATAGAGAGAGAAATAGGGAAGGGAGGTAGAAGCGGCAGGAGGAAGAAGCACCTGTCACACGGCTTCACTTGTGAAGCTTCCCCACCGCAGACAGGAGGGGGGGGGGGGGCTTGAACTGAGGTCCTTGCACATATGCACATGTTCATCCTACAAGGTAAGTCAAGCCTGGCTTCAAACAACTGGATTATTGGGTTATTAGCATTATTAGCATCCCCCCTCCCCTCCCCTTTCCTCCCTTCTAGTCTCTCTTCCCCCTTCCCCTGGTAGACAGGATTGTGGGATGAGAGGACTACAGTTCCCACCACCAGCATGCCATATCCCATCCCTTCCACTGGAAGCTTCCTTATTCTTTATCCCTCTGCGAGTATAGACCAGAGATCTTTATGTGGTGCAGAAAGTGGGAGTTCTGGCTTCTGTTATCACTTTTCCTCTGGTCATAGGCTTTGGCAGATGGATCCATACCCCCAGCCTGTCTCTACCTTTCCCCAGTGGGGCAGGGATCTGGGAAGGCGGGGTTCCAGGACAGTCTGGTGATGTCGTCTGCCCAGCGAAGGCAGGTTGGCGTCATGGTAGTAAAATCCAGTGATTCTTATCCTTACTTCATATTTGAAGTGTATTGTAGTGGGGGTCATTAATGAGCTATGTGTTTCATAACCTCTTATGAGTTACCGTGGCCTTGCACATGTGTGATGGCACAGCGAAGCATCTTCCCTTGGGCCAGCATTTAATTCTTTATTGTAGAGAGAAAGTAGAGATGCCTCTTCGTCTGATAGTGGAACCTAACGCATCGCCCCGCACACAGCAAGCTGCAGTTTCCTGGCCGAGCTGTTCAATCTTTCACCACAATCCCCATACTTAGCTTTGTACAGTTAGTGTGTACTAGCAAGTCGTAGTTAAATTTGTCACAGTACCGGCTTTTCATGGTCCCAGTTTTCAAAAATCGCAATCATTTAGAGTTCTAGTTCTGCCTCTGCCGGTGAGATCATGAAGTCTGAAGTCGTGGAGCCCAGACGATAGCAAGTCTAAGTGCTGAAGTGTGGTTTCCTAGCTGTTGTCCTGTTCGATTTGCTTTCATGGAAGGGAATCTTGGGGATGAGACTTCAGTGCAAAGCTGTCTGTGCAGGGAGGTAGTGGGAGCGCATCAGACTGCGGTGCCCCGGACCAACACCCCTTCCTGTGCTGGTGTGTGTTTCTTTCTCACGAAAATATTTCTCTGAATTATGTGAGCAAAAGATACTTTATGTAGTGTCACTCAAGAAGCTGTGAGTTGACCTGAGGTGTGCATCTCGGTGTGGCTAGCGGTATAAAGACAAGCAGTGCACTTGCTTTTCTGTCTCAAGGGTTTTGCCCAAATCACTTCTTGCAAGCATTTTCCAGATCTTCCACAGATGGAGTCTCTTTCAGTAAAGCACTCATTTCTCATCCTTGCCCACGTTGACTCTAGGCCCTCCTCTAGATTTGTTTTTATTTCCTAACTCCCGCTTTCGTAGGCTTTACTGGACTCATGTAAAGTATCCTTTATGTTTCAGTTTCCTTTATCTTAGAGCCGCCTGTCTGACTTGTACACGTTCATACTCTGGCTTTCTAGTTCGGTGTACTAGCATAGGTCAGAACGCAGTGCGCCCCGCCTGGCATCTGTAATGGTCATGTCCTCATCAGGGACTGTGTTCACTGGCAGAAGCACCTTTCTTTTCCCAAAGGCAAGTGGTGTGGAAAGTGGTAGAGAGGTGCAGACGGTACTACTCTCTCCCTGGCTCCTGCAGTAGTGCCTAGCCATGGACAGGTGCTCAGTGAACAGTCATTAGAGAAATGGAGCCTATTCCACTCATGAACCATGTAGACTCAGCTTCCAAGAAGTCTGTTGCAGGGAAGAGTAAAAATCGGTGTGTGTGGGGTGATGCATGTGCAAAGTTCAACAGTCATTTATGTTCACTGAGGGGTTTTCAAGAGAAGGCACTTACAGGGGCCAGGCGGTGGCGCACCTGGTTGAGCGCACATATTACAGTGCACAAGGACCTGGGTTCAAGTCCCCGGCCCCCACCTGCAGGGGGAAAGCTTCACAAGGGGTGAAGCTCCCTGCCCCTCTCCTCCTCTCTGTCATTCCCTTCCCTGTCAATTTCTGGCTGTCTCTACCCAATAAGTAAAGTTAACTTAAAAAAAACAGTAAAAAAAAAAAATTAAAAACAGAATTGAGGCGTACTCTCCTAGGTGTGTGCACACATGCACTTTTTTTTTTGGCTACCAAATTCACCAAATCCTTTTCCTTTTTTCTTTAATCCGGTTTTGTATGGCGTATAAAGTTTATTCCACTACTCGACATCTTCTGTCTTCTAGCTCCGCTATAACACATTGCTCATGGTTTTCTGACTAGACTTTGTGACATTACACCCATCTGCCATTTTATGTACTGTTACTCATCTCTTCAATGTCTTCTACTCCTCGGACAGGTCTCAGTCCCCCCTTCCCCTCCCACCACAAGATATCTGGGCACTTGACTATTAGACTTTATACTTAATAGGTAATCTTTCTAAAACAAGGTTAAGCCCAGGACTTCACAGAAATAATTAGTAAAGAAATAACCACTGTCATTAGGAAAAGACTGTTTCCTGGTGTATCAAGATGCGTACCAAAAGCGGCCGGGTGGTGGCGCACCTGGTTGAGCGCACATGTTACAGTGCGCAAGGACCTAGGTTCGAGCCCCCAGTCCCCACCTGCAGGGGGAGAGCTTTGCAAGTGGTGAAGCAGGGCTGCAGGTGTCTCTCTGTCTCTCACCCTCTCTATCCCTCCCTTCCCTCTTGATTTCTGACTGTCTCTATCCAATAAATAAATAAAAACTTTTAAAAAAAGATGCATACCAAGGACTGTGCCAAGACAGTCCCCAAAGGGCGCGGGCTTCTAGAAGGGCAGGTGCTCACGCTTGCTCTGTACTCGGCTAAAGTGTCTTCTCACATTTACTGATGTTTTTGGAAAATCACTTCATGGCAAGAAAATGACCAATTGTAATTTCAATTTCTAATTATCAACAGGTAAAAGAACTTAAGCATTCAAACAAACTAGAAATAACAGACATCAAACTGGAGGCAGCAAGAGCTAAGAGCGAGCTAGAAAGAGAAAGGAATAAGATCCAAAGTGAACTGGATGGTAATGTGCTTTCCCGCGCTTTTTACTGTTCTCAGATGCAAGCTGGAGCCATTAAAGTAGATCAAACTAAATTTTCCCTAGAGTTTGTTTAATTGAATTTTTAGAGCACATGCAGATTGTTTGTGTTTATACATTGATTATAACATTCTATGATCTAATTTTTAAAAATCTTGTCATAATGGTTTAATACTCTTAAGTAAAAACTTTAGAAATAAAACTCTGTATTTCTTGTGTTTGTAACTTGGAATCTATTTAGATCATGCTATTAGTTACTGGTCCTTTTGAGCCTAGTATGTGCTAGGGTGTCATATGGGCTTCAGGTCCAACTTAACAAAAATCATTTCCACTTTAGGCCAGAGCATAGCAGAGCATAGCAGCCTAGGCCAACTTACTAAGCTCTATTTCAGTCTTGGAGAACACCCTTCTCATTGAGATTGCATAGGGATTTTATTGTTTTTGGCATAAACTTTTCTTTTTTTTTTTTTTTTTTCCACAACTGTCCTCAGGTTGATCTTTGTTTGAACTTGTGACTTAACCCCCTCACCACCACCCACACAGCTATTTAGTGATGAATGCTTGTTTTTAATTCTGATTTTTTACTGGATGTTGACTGATGGATTTCTTTAGCACTAGGGAGTAAATTTTCTTAGGAACTTAAAAAGTCTGGAATCCAGTAGTGAGTTCTTTTTAAAACTGAGACTAGGTATGAAAATTTTTTTTTGTTGTTTCATATGAAAAAGTGCTTGCAAATTTATTGGACAAACCTGAACGTTTCAATTTCTAGTTCTACTACTAGAAATAGAAAAACTCTGCTAGAAAAATAGATCAAAGGGTTCTGTGATGTTTAATCATTGGTTCCCAGGTAGCGTTATGATCATGATGTCATTAGATTATAGAAACATTTTAAGCCTTTTTGGCTATCACCAGATTAACGTTCTCCACTTGTAAGTTTGAAATGAGTAAAAGTATGCAGCATGCTATCTCTGTGTTAAAAGACAGAAAAATCAACTCAGTTTCATCTCTTTCTTTAAAGTTTCTCATTAATGTCAGAATCTGAGAATATAGAAACTGTCTGCATTCCTTTATCTTGCTAGTAGTTGTGCATGCTTGCTGTCGGTTGTGATTTTTCATTTTAATAACATTAACTACAGCACATTTTTCTCCTTAATAAATACTAGGATTACAGTCAGACAATGAAATTCTTAAGACAGCTGTTGAACACCACAAAATGCTCTTAGTAGAAAAAGATCGTGAATTAATACGTAAAGTACAAGTCGCCAAGGAGGAAGGTTATCAAAAACTTGTGGTATTACAAGATGAAAAGTAAGTACCTTACTGTGTGTTAAATTTCTTTAATGAAAACATTTTGCTGTCATATCATCCTTACTATAATTCTTATAACATAGTCGTCATCTGTTGTTTTAGGCTAGAGCTTGAGAACCGATTAGCGGATTTAGAGAAAATGAAAGTGGAAAATGATGTCTGGCTGCAGTCCGAAAAGGATCAGTGCGAAGAGAAGTTGCGGGCTTCACAGATGGCAGAAGAGTCAGCCAGAAGAGAGCTTCAAAGTATTAGGTTATATATGGGCATATATATATATATATATATATATATATTTTTTTATAAAAAGGAAACACTGACAAAAACCATAGGATAAGAAGGGTACAACTGCACACAGTTCCCACCACCAGATCTCCGTATCCCATCCCCTCCCCTGATAGCTTTCCCATTCTCTATCCCTCTGGGAGTATGGGCCCAGGGTCATTGTGGGATGCAGAAGGTGGAAGGTCTGGCTTCTGTAATTGCTTCCCCGCTGAACATGGGTGTTGGCAGGTCGATCCATACTCCCAGTCTGCCTCTCGCTTTCCCTAGTGGGGCAGGGCTCTGGGGAAGTGGGGCTCCGGGACACATTGGTGGGGTTGTCTGTCCAGGGAAGTCTGGTCAATATCCTGCTAGCATCTGGTGGCTGAAAAAAAGAGTTCACATGTAGAGCTAAACAAATTGTTGACTAATCATAAACCTAAAGGCTGAAATGAAGGGGGTCTCCATTTTGTAGATAGATAGTAGTCCTATTTTAGTTATATTCCAAAGGGCCCGTGACAATACTAGTTTTTGGGTTTTTTTTTTTGAGCCTGACGTCTGATATGTAGGTGGATTCAAGTATTGTCTGGGGAGATGATGTCATGGTTGGAAAAAGGACCAGAAAGCTGGATCGGGGAAGAGAGTAGCTCCCTAATATTGGAAAGGTGTATAAATATTGTTGACTGTAAATCCCATCGATTTGCTGTGATCTGGGGCCCATATTCAGCTTAGGGGCCTGTGTGACCCCTGCATCCCTGTAGATCTGAGCTCACATTCTGTGGTCATGAGTAGGAACGTTCCAAGCTACCCCAATATCAGGACCCATCTTCCTCAGGTGGAGCCTAGAGTCTGTTGTCCAGCCTTCCTTTGGAGGATGGAACATTCTCTACAGCTGTTGATCCACTTGACATTTTAAGTAATTCCAGAACTAAGAAAACTTTAAAAATAGTACAGTGGTTGGGAGATGGTTCACCTGGTGGCATGTGCACTGACTGTCCACAGAGCCTCACCGCTCAGAGGAGCGCCACAGCACAGCAGGGCAGCTCCACAGGTGGTAGGGCAGTGCTGTGACAAGAATCACTCCTGTCGTCCTCTCTTCTAGAGACCTGAAGTAAAAGGAACCAAGAAAACCCAAACAAAAGCAAACGCTGGCCCAGGTGTGGCTGTGCATGTGTGCAGCCCAGACGCCACCCACCAGAATGACCCCATATAATCTTCAAGCTCTGCAGAGAGTGACATTTCATAGAACCATGTTGTAATCATGAAACCTGAAAAGCTAGGATTCATTGATACTGTCACGCCTGCAGGCTTCACTCAGATTCTACCAATTGTCCACTGACACCTGTTTTCTGACCCAGAGTCGGACACACGTCTCAGGCATACACAGATACACTGTTGATTCTGGCCTTCCAGCACTGGTCTGAATTGGAACGCCTTCGGCATTGACAAGCTAGACTCTCACTGTCCACAGTATATTCCCTTCACTTCTGGAATACAGTATAGCAGCATATTCATTCATTCCCGTATAACCTGTGACAAGCCTATTCGCGAGTGTGGGGTAGTCCTGTCTCTTTCTTTCCTTTAGCTGTGGAGTCCACAGTCAGAACAGTGTCTGCTGGTGTTGAGGGAAGGTACTTAGCTCCTAGGGCACAAGACTTGCCTCCCTGAAGCTCCAGGTTCAACTCCTGGCGTCACGCGTGTGCTAGAGGGGCCCTGTGCCCTTTCTTCTGTTTTGTTTATTTTCATTATTGCTATTATTAATTAGTTAATTTTTTTTTGCTACTTTTATGTGAAACTCTCATGGAATTAAAAAAAAAAGTTTCTTAGGATTTTTTTTTCCCCAAACTTCCTTTGCTTTGGTTACATTATTTCTTGATAAATGAAATAATATATGACTTCATTTTAGTTAATTTCTTTCTGTTTGATTCCTCTTTTTTTTAAAAAAAAAAATTATTCCCTTTTGTTGCCCTAGTTAGCTAGTCTTCTTGTTATAGTTATTATTATTGTCGTCGTTGTTGGCTAGGACAGAGAGAAATGGAGAGAGGAGGGGAAGACAGAGAGGGGGAGAGAAAGACAGACACCTTCAGACCTACTTCACCTGTGAAGCGACTCCCCTGCAGGTGGGGAGCCGGGGGCTCGAACCGGGATCCTTATGCCGGTCCTTGCGCTTTGCACCACGTGCGCTTAACCCGCTGCGCTGCCGCCCAACACCCTGTTTGATTCCTCTTTAGGTCTGTAGTTTATCCTTATGATTTATTTACTCAATATAGTCTTCAACTATGTGAAAAATCAACATGGCTCTATTTTTTTTAACTTTTTTTTCCTATTTATTTATTTATTGGATAGAGACAGCCAGAAATCGAGAGGGAAGGGGGGGTGGATAGAGAGGGAGAGAGACAGAGCGACCCCTGCAGCCCTGCTTCACCACTTGCAAAGCCTTCCCCCTGCAGGCTGGGACCTGGGGGCTTGAACCCTGTAACATGCGCTCAGCCAGGTGCGCCACCACCCAGTCCCGGGGAATTTTTTCTCAAAAGTTACTTCTTACCTTCATTCTGTCTAGTTAACATTCTCTTGTGTTTTCTTTTCCACCCTGCCTTGTTTGGCTGGCTTGTCTTAGTTTTTGTTATTTCCACCACAAGTGGCCCCTTCCCACTCTTATCAGTGTATCCTGGAAATATAATTTCACTCAGTTCCCCTCTGTTTTTTATTTTTTTTTTTTAGCTATATAGCATTTTCTTTGTGTTTATCCAGCCGTGTCCCTAGATTCGTGTATTTAATTGCTTCCATTATTTTCTGGTTTTAATGTGAGTGCTTAGCCAAGTGTGCCACTGCTTGACTCCCTTATTTTCTGATTGTAAACAGCACTGTGATCAGTAATGTTAATTTTGTACAGGTAGTTACACACTGTTGGAAGTGTCTTAAGGGAAATCCCGAATACAGCTAGAGGGTCAGGATTTAGAGGGGGTACAGCTTGGTAGATGCTGCCAATTCCATTCTAGAAAATGACCCTTTTCATCACAGTACAGTTTAATTTGCATTCCTCACTATAAGTGAGATTGAACTTTTCATATGTTTATGGATTATTTTCATATCTATTTTGGTGAGATATCTGTTTGTATGTAGGTTTTATTTCTTAATGATTTGTTCTTCTTTTTAAGAGTTCTGTATAGTAAGAATATCAGCGTGGGAGATAGCATAGAGGTTATGCAAGTAGGCTCATGCCTGAGGTTCCCTGCTTCAGTCCCCCACACCACCATAAACAGTTATCTGGCAAAAATAAAGTAAAATAAATAGGATGGTAAGAATATTAGCCTTTTATTTTGGGTGCATATTATAATATTTTCCAGTTTATCAGTTGCCTCTTTACTTGTTTATGGTATTTTTGCTATACAGATTTAAAATATTTAACGAAATTAAATTACCACCCTGGCATTAAATCGTAGTTTATACTTATACTGAAGAGGACTTCACTTTTATAGTTTTATATTTTTGCATGTGGTTAGATCTCTCATCTATGTAGAGTCCATTCTTTTGTATCCTGTGAGATATGGATTTACTTTTACTTTTTTAAAAGTTTGTTTATTTATTTACGTATTTATTTATGAGAGGGTTAGGAGGAGTGAGGGGAAGAGAAACAAGCATCACTCTGGCACATGTGCTGCTGGGGATTGAACTCAGGACCTCATGCTTGGGAGTCAGTCTGAGTTTACTCACTGCTCTTCCTCCTGGATCACTACTTCTGCTTTTTTGTAAATAGGTAAAAATGATTCCATGTTTTTGTTAAAATGCTGCCTTTGCCTCAACGACTCATAAGAAAACACCTTATAAAGTTTACATTCACGTGCGTCTCTTCATCTGCTTAACCACACTATCATCATCTCTGATTGGATCACACTTTGCTTTGTATCTTCCCTCCTAAAAATTTAGACATTTTACAAGGCTTTTTCCATATGAAGTTAAATAACATTGTCTACCTCCATAGAACTTATTTTTGATGTTTTTATTGGGAATTCATTAATTTTAAAGTATATTTTATTTTTATTATTTATTTATTCCCTTTTGTTGTTTTATTGTTGTAGTTATTGTTGTTGTCATCATTGTTGGATAGGACAGAGAGAAATGGAGAGAGGAGGGGAAGACAGAGAGATGGAGAGAAAGACAGACACCTGCAGACCTGCTTCACCGCCTGTGAAGCGACTCCCCTGCAGGTGGGGAGCCGGGGGCTCGAACCGGGAACCTTACGCAGGTCCTTGTGCTTTGCGCCACGTGCGCTTAACCCGCTGTGCTACCGGCCGACTACCTTTATTTATTTTTAATGACACTGTTTATGGTGGTGCTGGGGATTAACCTGGGACCTCAGAGCCTCAGACATGAAAGTCGTTGGCGTAACTGTTATGCCCTTTCCCCAGCCCTCGGTCAAATATTTCAGCCAAGGAAGAGCTACCCTTTCTTATTTTTGGCTTGCCACCACTGAGGCTCAGTGCCTACGCTTTGAAGCCCCTGCTCCTGGTGACCATTATTTTTCCTTTATTTTGATAAAGACAAAAACTGAGAAGGAGGAAAATAGAAAGGAAGAGAGAGAGAGAGACACCTGCAGCCCTGCTGCACCACTCAGGGAGTTTCCCTCCAGCAGGTGGGGACCAGGCTTTGCACTCAGGGCCTGGCTCATGGTGATGGGCTTTACGGGCTGTGACCGTTGTTTGTCTGTGAAGACTATCAGTTTATTTTCTTTACTGGGTGGATTAATGGCTTACAGTCACCAGTAAAATACAGTAGTTGGTCCATGTGTAACATTTCTCGGTTTTCCACATAACAATATCATTCCCCTCTAGGCCCTCCTCTGCCATCATGTTCCAGGACCTGAGCCCTCCTGACTATCAGTTTTTATGTTTATTTAACATCCTGCTAATTTATTATATTCTCGTATTTAGTTTTATTATGAATTAGCTAGAGTTCACCTAGTATATATTGTGACATCATATACAAATAGGATTTTATTTTTTGCCAGTTCTTATGCCTTGAGTTGATTGATCTAACTGCACTGACCATAACTCAATATAGTATTGAATGCTTTTGGAAATAGTAGGCTTCCTTAACCTGTTCTTATTTATATTGTTTCTCCATTAATGTTAGGCCTAGGCTAACATTAAATGTATGTTTTATATATGTGTGTAATCACACATTTGAGAAAGTGTCCATTCATTTTTATTTCCTTGATATTTTTTCTCAAAGGCATAATATTGAAAATGGCCAAAGCTTGCTCCTTCCCTGCTTCCCCCTTCATTTCTTCTTTTTTTCTATAGATAAAGGCAGACAGCGAGTGAAGGGGACCACAACACTGAAGCTTCCTTCAGTTTGGTGGGGGCTGGACTTGAACCTGGACCACGCATGTCAGAGAAACACACTATCCAAGAGCCATTTCACCTGTCTACCCAAAAATTTTCATCCTTTCAAGATAATGCTATGATTTTTCTCTCAGCACTATTAATGGATAATTAACATAGTTTCCTATATTGAACCAACTTTAATTTTTTTTTTTTTACAAAATATTTATTTACTATTGGATAAAGACAGATTGAGAAGGGAGGCATAGACAATACATGCATCTGTCATGTGTCACTATGCAGTGTTCAAGCGGTTCCTCTCACCTCTCCTTCAGCACCGCCTGTTTTCTTACTGAATTCAGTTACAGCTATATGGGGGGGCGGGTGAGGGAGACAGAGGAGACACCACAGCACTGCTCCCCTCTAGTGAGACTGACGTGTGCACAGTGCCACCACCTGTGACCTGGAGCTGGGCCCCAGCTTTGCACCTGGTTACGGTGTGCCCTCCATAGGGTGAGCTGTGTCCCGGCCCCCAGCCTTTACTCAAGAATTCGTTTTTCTTTTCTTAGTAGAGTAGTATTCTGTTGTGCATCACTTTTTAAAAAAATACTTTTATTTATTTATTATTGGATAAAGACAGAGAGAAATTGAGAGGGGGGAGGGAGACAAATGGGGAGAGAGACAGAGAGACACCTGCAGCCCTGCTTCACCACTCATGAAGCTTTCCTCCTGCAGGTGGGGACCAGGGGCTTGAACCCGGGTCCTTGAGCCCTTTAGTGTGTGCGCTTAACCAGGTGCGCCACTGCCTGGCCCCCAGGCGTATCACATTTTTATCCAATCTTCCCTTTATGAACATTCTGTTTCTACATCTTGACTGTTGTAAGTGATGCTGCAGTCAACATACGGATGCGTGTATTTTTTTCAAATTAGTGTTTTCAGAGGTCATTTCTTAATTGAATTTCTATTTTCTTTCTTATTCTTGCTCACACCAGCTGAGCCTTTATTTTTTAATTATAAATACATATAAAAGGTAATCATTGAGCATATAGTTGTGTTCACTTTAATTTACTGAATCGACTGCTTTCTGTTTTCTACCTCATCGATTTCTGCTTTCGTGTTTACTACACTGTGGTTCTGCCCATGAAATGTTTTCATACTAGAGACCAGGCAGTAGCAGCACAACAGAGTTAGCACTAAAGCCCCCCGCCACCTGTAGGGAGAAAGCGTCACCAGAGTTGAAGTAGTGCTACAGGTCTCTCTCTCTCTCCCTGTCTTCCCTTTCCTTCCCAGTTTTTCACTTCAATAAGTAATAAACATTTTATAAAATTTTAAGTAGTGTTGCAGAGGGTTAAGCGCAAGGACCGGCAAAAGGTGGTGTCATGGTGGCATCTGGAACCTGGTGGCTGAAAAAAGAGTTCACATACAAAGCCAAACACATGGTTGTCTAATCATGAGCCTAAAGGCTGGAATAGTGCAAGTTTTCATTTGAATAGCTGGTTATAGAGGAAATGCATCTCTGAGGTGCAGTTACACATCTTCTGAAACTTGTGCGGGATATTATAGATCATCACCTCTCCTGCCCTCCACTTGCTCAGATTTGTAGACTGAGACTGCAGGCTTATATATGCTTCCTCCCCCTGTCAGTTCCCTTGCCTTGTTTCCTAAATTCGACATACCATTAGATCTGCTTGTGTTTATTGGACAAGTTTTTTGATTCCCACTACTATAGAAAGAATTCTCTCAGATCTGTGTACTTGCAAATGTTAGACTTTTTAACTATTAGTGTAAAGATTAGCTGCAACAGTTCTAGAATCATAATGGAATTTGAGAGGCAGTCTTTTTCAGCCGTTTGAAACTTGATGGGTACATTTTTTTTGTTCACTCTGGAGGATAGATAGGCAGGGTGTTTTTTAATCTTCTCATGACAGTCCACAAGAGGAGGAAATACTGCCCTGGGTGCCCCTACTATAGTGTTTCATCCAATTATGGCCTCAGTTTGGTCAGCCAGAATCTTTGCTGTTAGAATTTAAGCCTGGTTTGGGCTTCTGTTGCTATAGTGAGAAAATGTTCAGCCAAATGTTCTGTCATTACTTGAAGACAATAATGAACTCTACCCTTTGAAATGTTTTGTTTTATTTGCTGTATAAAACATCTTTCATTCCCGTAGCTTTTCTTTACTATAAATCATTTTCTCTTCCAGTAGTCATTGTGATGATTTTCCTTAAATTCCTCTGTAGCTTCTCTGAAGTGTGCAGTTTATTCAGTATCATGCTGCAGCCAAGAGAAATCGCAGCAAAAGGAGCCATCATAATGTCTGTGTGGCTTTTAAAGAATGGGTTGTTTATCTGTCGGCAGTTCTGATTTTCATATTTATAGTTCTCACTATATCAACCAAGTCCATAGATGCTGTAAAAGTGTGTGTTTTTTTAATAAACTGGGTGCGTTAATGGTTTACAGTAAATACAGTTGTTGATACGTGGTTTAAAATTTCCTAGCTCTCTGCAAACTTTCTCTCTCCAGCTTACACCTCCTCCACCGTCGCACTGCAGGACTTGAAAGCCACACCTCCCCATGCCCTTTACTTTGGTGCAGTGCAGCAGCTCCAGCCCAAGTCCTGCACATGTTTTCCCTTTCTGTTCTTATTTCTCAACTTCTGTCTGTGAGTGAGGTCATCCCCTATCCATCCTTCTGTTTCTGACTTAATCTCACTTAACATGATTTCTTCAGCTCCATCCACGACGAGGTGAAAAGAGTGAATTCATCATTCTTAAGTAGTATTCCATTGTGTATGTAGACCACTTGCTCAGCCACTCATTTGCTGTTGGACACCTGGGTTGCTTCCAGGTTTGGGCTCTTACGAATGTGCTGTTATGAACATGTTTTTGGATGAGTGTGTTTGATTCCTTAGGATATATATATATATATACATATATATATGCATTTATATATGTACATATAATATATATATATATATATATATATATATATATATACGTACATGTTACACACACACAAAGTTTTAAGTGTAGAAAAAGGGAGAGAAAGAACACACACACACACACACACACACACACACACACACACACACACACACACACACTTTGTTTCTGGAATGTCTGTACCGGGGATTAGAACCTGGGACCTCGGGCCTCAGTATGGAAACACTCTGCTCGCGTGTTATTCCCCAGCCCTGTCTTCTGTTACTCTGATTTATGTCTCTTATTCTGCTTTGCCATTTGCCTGTCACCTTGTTTCAGGGTTTTGTGTTCTGTTCTTCTTGTGGAGCTCTTTACAGCAGTAATAGTGACCAGATACACAAAGAGCTCATTAAGCTGTACAAACAACTCCCCTAAAAAATGGGGAGAAGGCACGGACAGAATCTTCACCAAAAAAAGAGATGCAGCGGGCCAAACAACACGATAAAGATGATCCCCTTTAATTCCGTGACGCTGCTGTCTTGCTCCCACCACGTGCAGCACTTAATCTGCTGCCTTTGGTTCTCCCAGAACCTTGTGACGACATTTTTTGTTGACTTACATCTTTAGCTTCTCTCTCTCAGACTCTTCGGGTTAGACTGAATCTCGCACACGGAGCCTTTACTGATCCCCTCATGAAAATAAATTTACTTCTTGTTTGATTTATTTAGTTCATCAGCAAATATTATTGAATCCTTACTGTGTTTAAAGCACAGCCTTGGGGCTAGATCCTTAGTGAAGGCTCTCTTCCTGATCTGTTCTGATCGTGTAGCTAAGACATGTCAGTAACGCTGGACTACAGACGATGAGTAACGTGACTTCTATTTAAAATAGACGTTGGAAGGGTTAAAAAACGTTTGGGAGGAGGATGAGGCTATGGCCGGTCAGTCTGCTGAGTGTAAAGTCTCTCGTGAGGTTCGTGTTGTGTTTGCCATTGCTGCTCTGCAGTTCTCAGCTCTGGCTGATGTGGCTGAGAGTGATTATGCTCTTCGGAGGGACACAGATTGTGAGTGTCCCTCCCATCGCAGTGGCGAAAACTAATAAGTTATTTTACAGAACGCAGTATGGTGGCTCTCTTTCAAATCGTGAATCTCATATGGGTAAAACTACAAGATTACAGTTGGTAGACTGGTAGCGCAGTGAAGTGGTAGAGAGGGACATTTATTTGACTGTCAGAACCCCCTGAGTCTTCACTCAGTTTGACTGCTATGGCTTGGACCTCATGCCACTAAACCTCAGTCTCTTTATCTGTACAACAGAAGTAATAAAGATTTCTCTACTTACTTTCTTATAGTGATTATGAGAAGTTAGTTAAGTAAAGGCCCATTACCCTATGACAGCGGGGTGGGCATTAAGGATGCCTTGAGGAGGTCACAACCCAGGAGACTGAAAGGGAGGCACATTGTGTCTGAAGACAGTTTATAAATCATACGATACTGTGAATGCCTTTGTGCTTCAGTGACACTGTGCAAATCCCTCAACCAAGGGCCGTTTGTTCAGGTGGTATCCTCTAGGTTGCCAAGTCCTGCTTATCAGATTTTTTTAAAAAAAATTATTTATAAAAAGGAAACACTGGCAAAAACTGTAGGATAAGAGAGGTACAACTCCACACAATTCCCATCACCAGATCTCCGTATCCTATCCCCTCCCCTGATAGCTTTCCTATTCTTTATCCCTCTGGGAGTATGGACCCAGGGTCATTATGAGGTGCAGAAGGTGGAAGGTCTGGCTTCTGTAATTGCTTCGCCACTGAACATGGGTGTTGGTAGGTCGATCTATACTCCCAGCCTGTCTCTTTCCCTAGTGGGGAAGGGCTCTGGGGAAGTGGGGCTCCAGGACACATTGGTGGGTTCGTCTGTCCAGGGAAGTCCAGTTGGCATCATGTTAACATCTGGAACCCGGTGGCTGAAAAAAGGAGTTCACATGTAGAGCCAAACAAATTGTTGACTAATCATAAACCTAAAGGCTGGAAAAGTTCATATGAAGACATAGGGGTCTCCATTTTGTAGATAATTAGTAGTCCTATTTTAATTATATTCCAAAGGGCCCATGACACTACTAGTTTTTGGGGTTTTTTTGTTTTTTTTTTTTGAGCCTGACATCTGATATGCAGGTGGATCCAAGTTATTGTCTGGAGATATAATGTCATGGTTGGCAAAAGGACCAGAAAGCTGGATCAGGGAAGACAGTAGTTCCCAAATATGGGAAAGGTGTATAAATATTGTTGACTGTAAACCCCATAGATTTGATGTGATCTGGGGCCCATATTCAGCTTAGGAGCCCGTGTGACCTCTGCATCCCTGTAGATCTGAGCTCACATTCTGTGGTCATGAGTAGGAACGTTCCAAGCTGCCTCAGTTTCAGGACCCATCTTCCTTAGGTGGAGCATAGAGTATGTTGTCCAGCCTCCCTTTGGAGGATGTCTTTGTGTAGTATATCTTTTATCCTCTTAGAACTGGTTTTTCACCTTCTTCATGCCATTTTTATTACAGAGCTTAAGTTTTTGTATATTTTAATTATATGTGAATATAATTTACTGCTGATGTCATAAAGGCATTCAATGAATTGTCTAATTCAGAGAAATATATGCTTGTGGATTCTTAGTGTCTTTTGTTGGTTTCTGCTTTATAGATTAAAACTTCAACAGCAAATTGTGAATATTGAAAATGTAGAGAAAGAAAAAATGGAAAATTCTGACCTGAAACAGGTATGATTCTAGCAGAGTAAGTGTTCCTTTAAATCTGATTCATATTTTACATATCAGTATTTTGAAATCCAGTGCTGTATTGATAATCTATTATACATAAAATATGTTTAGGCCAACCTTAAGCTCCAGTCAGTTTCTTTTGCTTATTTCTGGGTTTTTTCACACACACACACACACACACACACACACACACACACACACACACACACACACACACACGTATATATGTGTGTGTGTGTGTGTGTGTGTGTGTGTGTGTGTGTATGTTTGTGTGCATGGACATGTGTGTAACATTTAGACATGAGTAACATTTAGAAATTGTGAAGGACAGTATTTTAACATTCTGAGCTTTAAAAGTGTCGTAGAAGGATTATTCAGGTCTTAAAAGTTACTTCTGGAATTGAGTTGTATTTAGATTCTTGCCGTATGAGATACTTATTATGTGCCTGTGAAATCTAGGAGGTTAAATTTGTATATGAGTTTTTTGGGCCCAGGAAGATTAAAATGGGGTAATACTGAAAAGTATGTCTTTCTGAATCCTGTCTGGTTGGCCCTGCATACAGCTGAGCTTTGAGCCCAGCCACACTGGGGGAACATTTGGTGGTGGTGTTTCTCTCTCTTTCTGTTTGTGTGTGTGTCTCAGAAAGTTGGCTCAGAGCAGGGAAGCCCCAGTGACAGTGAAATACTGCTAGTACTAATTATAAGAAAAAGAATAAAAGTTTGTTTTTTTTCCCCCTCCAGGGTTATTGCTGGGCTCGGTGCCTGCACCATGAATCCACCGCTCCTGGAGGCCATTTTTCCCTTTTTTTGTTGCCCTAGTTGTTGCAGCCTTGTTGCGATTATTATTGCCATTGTTGACGTTGCTTTGTTGTTGGATAGGACAGAGAGAAATGGAGAGAGGAGGGGAAGACAGAGAGAGAGGGGGAGAGAAAGATAGACACCTGCAGACCTGCTTCACCGCCTGTGAAGTGACTCCCATGCAGGTGGGGAGCCGGGGGCTCGAACTGGGATTCTTACGCCGGTCCCTGCGCTTTGCGCCACATGCGCTTAACCCACTGTGCCACCACCCGACCCCCAGTTTTTGTTATTTTATGAATGTAAATTACGAAGGAGTGAAGATTCTGCTTTCTAAGATTTATTTTTGTATATGAGTTGCCATTGTTTTTTATATTCACCTATGGTTTCTAAGTACTAACTAGGAGGGCAGGACATAATGTTTGATTTCATAGAAGTTGCTAGTATCACTGGCCTCTGGCTTTCATCCTCTGGCTGTAGCAAAGAACTAAGTTCTTTGTTGCTTCTGTCATCTGTAGTACAGACTTCATGTTTACAACTGCCGTTAAAAATAAAGGGGGCAGGCAGTGCACCTGCAGTGGGACACTTCACAAGGTAAAGCATGTCTGCAGGTGTCTGTGTGTCTCTCCCTCTCTATCAGCTTCTCTCTGACCTATCAAATGAGATAGAAAAAAGGGGGGAAATGGCCACCCCAGATTGGTAATGATGGCACCGAGCCCCAGCAGTAACCCTGGTGGCAGAGGAAGAGGAAGAGGAAGAAGAATTGTGCCAGGCTAGCTTCGCGGGTGGGAGACAGACGACCAGAGACTCATGGCTGAGTGGTACACAGTTCAGACTTTATTCATGTGGAACGCAGCGCAATCTAAGCTAAGCTGTCATCACAATCTTGTCCTTATATATCCTGGGGCTGCCAGTGCAAATCAGTTTATAGGCTCTCTCCAGAGCCTGTTAGAGACGGAAGTCCTGGCGAAGTGCTTCTTCTGATTCTGGTGACAAAGCAGCTGTATATATACTCGCCAAGTAGGGTGGAAACAGGATGTGATGTAGAGAGGGTGGAGCAAAAAGAGATTGGTGAAAATCAGGGTGTGACAAGGAGAGGGGGCGGAGCAAAAAGAGTATGAACCAGCGGGATTAAACCAGTGCCCTGGAGGCAGGGCGGTGCTTAGTTAACACTGGCTTATGTCAATAGAATACAGTGTTATGCAGGGGGATTAAACTAATGAAACAGAAGGATAGAAGCATACCAACAGAATTGTTCAAAAATAGAGAGATCAGAAACATGACATTTGACTTTATCCCACTGGCTACCACTCTGTGGACATCATAGTCGTGTCCTATTTGGCCTTGCTACCCTTAGGAGTAATGGAATTATATCTCATTTATGAATTTCTTGACTAAAGACTGTATGAAGGTGGTTTCTTCAGAGTTTTGAGTCTCATAATGAGTTATTTGACTGAGAGTGATAAAGAAAAAAATTATTTTTTGGTGAATTGTGGAGGAAGTAGGTACAAGTGTGTGACAAATGAATGTATTGGGCTATAACTTAAAAGCATAAACCTTCCTGGCCTTTGACCTCTAGTTGAGTCCATCCTTTTCAAAAGATTGTTAAATGAAGGTGAAGAAGGTGAGGGGTGTTTTGCAGTCCGTACGTGTCTTTAGGGGCTTAGGAGTCCCTGCCATTCACTGGGCTTCTCTCAAAGCACTTCTGTGCCAAACACTGAGTGTCAGAATGCTTGGAAATCTCCTAAAAGCAATGGAGGAGTGACCCTCTTGGCTTCTTGAGCAGAGAACAAAGTGTAGGACGGGCTTGTTGATCACAGGTTATGTGGAAATGGAAGAAAGGAACATATTAACTTAGGAACGTTTCCATTTGACCCATTTTAAAAATCTGTTCTCTCCTAGGCTACTAAAGAAAAATCTAGTAAGAGTCTATAGATGTTGAATTTTTTCTTTCCTCCCATCCCCAGTAGCTTTTCAGGCCTGATTATTTATTTGAGGTTATTATATTTTTTATTTGCTACCAGGGTTATCACTGGGGTTGGTTCCTGCAAAATCCCACCAGTCCCATTCTGATAGAAGGTGAGAAAGAGAGAAGAGAGATACTTGCAGTTCTGCTTAGCCTCTCACGAAAATTCCACTCTGCGAGTGGGGCCCCGGGGCTTAAACCCAGGTCATCATACATGGTAACACGGGAGCTCTACTGAGTGCAGCGTCACCTGGCTGTGACCTGCTTCTTTTGAGAATAAGAGGACTCAGTGGAAGACTGAAGAGCATGGCTCTTTATACTCTCCAGTCAGGAAGTGATCTGAGTCGCTTCAGTTGCTAGTCTGATGTAAGAGTATCTTCAAGGGCACGTCAGGTGAAGGTGCATTTGTGAAGAAAAAGTGCTTATTAGTCTTTGACTCTGTCACACTTTTAAGGAAGCTGCATTTGTTTAGTGGCCTTACGTGTCTCTTCTTCCTTTTGTTTTTAAGCAAATCAGTAGTTTGCAGATCCAAGTGACCTCCCTTGCACAATCAGAGAATGAACTGCTGAATTCAAACCAGATGCTAAAGGAAATGGTGGAGAGGTTAAAACAGGAATGCCGAAATTTAAGAAGCCAAGCTGAAAAGGCACAACTAGAAGTTGAAAAGTAATTTGTTCTTTCTTAATGTACAAAGTATTCCTGATTTAGAAAATTATCTATGTGTTTATATGTATATAATATATATAATGTTTTCAGGATTTCAATGTTCAATGTTTTCTTGGCACACATAGGGGAACCAATTCCAAATACTGTCTTAGTCACTGTTCTATTTCTGAGAATGAGTTTATGGACTGAAACATTGTGTGTGTGGTGCGGAGAAGTGAGACGGTGAAAAACAACCTTAAAATGCTGTCTGACCATAGTGTTCGGAATAATCCTCACAAAGGAACTTCTTTGCTTTATTTTCAAATATCAGAGTTGTCCTTGTGAGTGCCAGAGAAAGAAAAGCGAGACAAAACCCTGCAAAAAATTCACTTTTTTTTTTTTTTTGCCTCCAGGGTTATCATTGGGGCTCAGTGCCAGCACTATGAACCCACTGCTCCTGGAGGCCATTTTTCCCATTTTGTTGCCCTTGTTGTCATTGTTGCCACTGCTGTTGTTGGACAGGACAGAGAGAAATGGAGAGAGGAGGGGAAGACAGAGACGGGGAGAGAAAGACACCTGCAGACCTGCTTCACCGCCTGTGAAGCGACTCCCCTGCAGGTGGGGAGCCGGGGGCTCGAACCTGGATCCTTATGCCGGGTCCTTGTGCATCTTGCCACCTGTGCTTAACCCGCTGTGCTACCTCCTGGGCCCCCAAAAAGTTACTTTCTAGAACCAGAATGTAACTTACTGGTTTTTCACTTTATGATTTTTTTTTTATTGTCCAATCCTCAAACTTAATCTCTTGGTTATTTTATAGGGATGTAAGGCTAAGCAATACAAGAGTCCATTTTACAGTGCACTATTCAGAGGCGTGGAAATACACAGAGCAAAAGCAAGACCTGTTCTGCTTGCAGTTTCCTCCCTCTCGTCATCGTGGTAGTTCAGAGGTTGTCCTCTGACCTCCTTTTCAGTACCTCTGCACATGCGTGTCATGTGCCTTCAGTACCTCTGCACATGCGTGCCGTGTGCTTTCACGTGAGCCTTGCTAGCCTCTGACCTTTTCACTCTGATGGTCTCACGGCCTGAATTTGCCACAGCAGCGCCAGTTAAGTCTGTCCCCCTTTTCCAATCCCTTTTTGTGTGAAGCGTTCAGTAGCATCGCCCTAATGTGCTGGAGAGAATTTCCTAGACCCTGTGCCCAGCAGCGAAGCCTCTGGCTTTCTCTTGGGAGCTCTTAGAAACCAGGGCAGTAAACAGAAAGGTGGTGAACTTGTCCGATGGTGTCTAGGATCGTAGCTTCTCTGGAAACTATGTTTAGGTTTGATAGATACCTACTCCTGTATGTTTTCCTCGTCTCTATACAATGTTCACACTAGAAGTTTTTATTTAAATCTACAGAACATTGTGCTTTTCAGGTATGTTCTTCTGAAGCCCATATTGTCACACAAATCTCTTTAAGTTTTTTGTTATTTTATATTTTAAAGGTCTGCCCATGGTATTATGTATGTGACTGAATTTTTAAGGAAATGAAATAACAGTATTTTCCCTCAACAATATATTAATATCCTGTAGGACTTGAATTATTTTGCTTATGTTTTGAGGGGGGAAAAAAGAGAAATTTATATCTTAGACTTCTAAAATACTTGGTTAAAATATGCTTAAGAATTCTGACAATATAGCTAGCAAATTTAATCCATCACTGTTTTCTGAATGTTATTCACAGAACTATAAATCAGAAAACAGTAAATGAGTGGTTGGCAGAAAATGGTTTTATACTTGTTCTACTTCCAGTAATGGTAATAACAATAGTATAGAGTACCTAGGAAAGCCTTAAAGATAAAAATTATGTCACCTTAAAGTTCATTTATAGAACTTACACTCCAGCCAGAAAGCACGCTGCGTTAAGACTTGCCTCTGCTGGGCTTCAGCTCAGCTAGGCCACATGTGTGTAGCTTGGTGTAGCATCACATGGCTCTGTACTCCTTAGACAGTATCCTGCCATTAGTTAGGCCTCTCTCCCTCCTTCCTTCTCCTTTCCTTTCCCCTCCCTCCTTCCCCTTCCCCTTTCCATTCTCATTCCTTCCTTCCTGACAAGACAGGGAGAAATCTGGAGGAGGCAGGGAAAGAGGCATGTGTAGCACTCTTTGTGACGTGCGTAACCCCCCTACACCCTACACACACACACACACACACACACACACACACACACACACACACACACACACACACACACACACACACACACCGGGCACCTGTACCCAGGTCCTTGTGCATGGTAACATGCACTTTCCCCCAATGTGCCACTGCCTGGCCCCTCTCTAGGTGTTTCTTTAAGCAAGCCAGTAGCTGCTATCAGCACACTGTTCCAAGCCCAGTCAGACAGAACCAGCAGTGACCATGCTAACAGGTATGTGGCTATGCTGTCTATCCACACTGCATGATTAAGGCTGTGGGTGAGACAGGTAGTGAGTTTACTTTGCTCCCTTGTGACATTATCTGTCTAGTTCTAAGAGTTAACTTTCATGTTCTGCATACATTCTCTCCCACTAGGACACTGGAAGAGAAACAGATACAGTGGTTGGAGGAAAAGCATAAGCTTCATGAACGCATCACAGACAGAGAAGAAAAGTATAGCCAAGCCAAGGAGAAATTGCAGCGAGCTGCGGTTGCTCAGAAAAAGGCGAGTCATCCTTAGGAAAGTATAGCTGACTGCTGTCGGAGAATAAAATGTGTGATTAGGTGGATTTAGGTTTGATTTGACACTTAAACGTTTCATTTTGTTAACCTAACAGAATCAGGGAAACTCCAGCTACTCGGCACGTCTCCATCTAAATCACAGACGCGTCTCTTCATAGCCAGCACGTGGTTTCCCACAGAGAATATGTTCCAGTGGTGAAGTTTTGAGACTCTCTCTCTATATGTAGACACTATATATAATACAAGTCTAATTTAGCTTTTTTTAAAAAAACAATTATTTAATAATGAGACTGTAGGATAAGAGGGGTACAATTTCACACAATTCCCACCACCAGAGTTCCGTATTCCATTCCTTCTATTCGAAGCTTCCCTGTTCTTTAGCCCTCTGGGAGTATGGACCCAGGGTCATTGTGGGGTGCAGAGGGTGGAAGGTCTGGCTTCTGCAATTGCTTCCCTGATGAACATGGGCATTCACAAGTGGATCCATACTCCCAGCCTGTCTCTCTCTTTCCCTAGTGGGGCAGGGCTCTGGAGAAGGGGGGCTCCAGGACACCTTGGTGAGGTCCTCTGTCCAGGGAAGTCAGGTTGGCATCTTGATAGCGTCTGGAACCTGGTGGATAAAAAGCAGTTAACATATAAAGCAGAACAAATTGTGTAATAATCCAGAACCTAAAGGTAAGACTATAGCAGGTGAGATCTGGAGTCTTCGTTTTAGAAAAGGACACCTACTGGTTAACTAGGCCTATTTCACCTATACTTAACTATTACTTTTATTTTACTGTTTGTTCTGTCAGACACACACACACACACACACACACACACACACACACACACGCCACAGTATGGTCCAGCTCTAGCTTATTGTGGGAGGGGTTGTTGAACCTGGGACCTGGGAGCCTCAGGCTTGATGAGTCTTTTTGCGTAACCATTATGCTGTCTTCCCTGCTCCTTAACTACATCTGGTATCATTGCTTTGTGGTTAAAATATTTTGTGACATGTAGGAGCCAAGTATCGTTCTTCTGTAGAGCCGTGATGAACTTTTTTTCTGCCAAGAATCATTTGAATATTTATAACATCATTTGGGGCCATACAAAATTATCAGTTGAAATAGCAGTACTTAAGGTTGCTGTGAGAGGAGCCCTTAGATTTTTTTTTTTATTAGTGATTTAGTATTGATTTACAAAACTGTTAAGATATCAGGGGTATAATTCCACACCTTTCCCACCACCAGAGTTCTGTGTCCCCATTCCCTTCATTGGAAGCTGCGTGGTCCTTCCAAGATCACAGATATGGGTTGACAGTTATTTCTATATTTATATCTATCTATACATATTAAAATATGTATATGTATATATGTGTGTGTGTATATATATGTATATGTATGTATCCATTTTTCCCCTATGGTCCTTCTCTTGCTTTCTACTTTATGCCTACTACTTCTGAGTATCTCCCCTTCTCCCTCTGCCCCCCCCTTCCCTCTTCTCTCTCTGGATCCTGATGAAATTCGGAGTTCAAAGCCCTCTGGTCATCTTCCTTTAATGTTTACCCCTCTGGAAGTATGGACCAAAATTCTGTTGATAGTGCAGAAAGTGGAAAGTCTGGCTTCTGTAATTGCTTCGCCACTGGCCATGGTCTTTGGCAGGTTGGTCTGTTTATATCTTTCTCTATTGGAAAAGCCCCTAGATTTATTGAATTTGGGGTTCTATGGTTGCCTTGGCAGACACTGAGCAAATTACTTCTCGAGACGTCTCAGGCGTCCCCTACCCCTGCCTTGAGGACTCCTCCAGTTGCCGTGACACTTCCCAAAGTCACTCTGCTTTCTAAGTTTCATCCTGGCATTTTTTTCCCTCCAGAACTTTGTTTCCCTGGAAATAGTTCAGAGCATCATGAAAATGATGTAATCAGATGACTCATAAGTTGGGGTTTATGCTTTCTCTGCTTCAACAAAACCCATGAAATACATTATGGCCAGCAGCCATGACTCACTGTGGCTGTGTTTCAGCAGTTACTTTCCAGAAGATCTCTATGGAGAGAGGGAGTATGGTAGTGTGAGAGTCATAATGATTTGTTAAGTCTGCACTTAGTTTCCTTGTACCTGCAGTGCTTGTGGGGAGGGGAGAGATCTAAGAGGAAAGTGCTTCTAGGCAAACACACGGCAGTGTCTCAGTGTCTGTGTGTTGGGAAGGCTGGCTGGCTCTCATGTTTGCAGGGGAGGCCTGGGTATCACTTAGACATTCTGAATCTGGGGCCCCAAAACTTTGTTTCTAGTGGCCTACTTATATTTTTTGATATAACTGTCAAATGTGTCCTGATAGTTGGAGTGATAACACGAGTAGTTTCAAAGTTATTACTTCCCTACTTCTTATCTGAATATTGCTTTCCTATTCTTACAATGCTAACAGCAGTATGGCATTGAGGTCTAAAAACAGCAGTTAGTCTATATGAATTCTGGCATTTTTATACTCAAATGTAAACACTAGAGGGGGGTGTGTGTGAGTGTGTGATCCTTCCGTCCTACAAATACTGAGCGGTATACGGCTGCTAGTGGACTTCGCTGCAATTTTTATATCTTGGGATCTCAGAAATCTGCTGGGAAATTGTGCCGATGCAGTCACATCTGCCATGTTGTCCCCTCAGGCTACTGCTAGTTCCCTGGAGAGTTGGGACATTCTCGGAGTGCCTGTTCAGCCATGTTGTGCCCTCAGGACATTGTCTATATCCCCCGCGCGATGTCTGGAGTGCTCTGGTTACTCCTCCCCCCTCCCATTCTCACGAGAGTTATCATCCTATCCTGGAGTGCTCTGGTTACTCCTCCCCCTCCCATTCTCACGAGAGTTATCATCCTACCCTGGAGTGCTCTGGTTACTCCTCCCCCTTCCCATTCTCACGAGAGTTATCATCCTACCCTGGAGTGCTCTGGTCACTCCTCCCCCCTCCCATTCTCACGAGAGTTATCATCCTATCCTGGAGTGCTCTGGTTACTCCTCCCCCTTCCCATTCTCGCGAAAGCTGCTCCTATAAAAACCCTTTGTTTTCCGCACCTCGTTCTCTTGCCTGTGCTCCACTCTGGTGTTCAGACGCAGGAAAGGTTACTGTGTGAGGCGGCCATTTTCTCTACCTCCGCGTGGCCCAACCTGCTTCTCTAGCACCCAACTCTGAGGTGCCAGCGCAAATAAAGATTTGTGTTTCCTCTTCGCTCCGGACCCCCTCTCTCTCATCTCTGCGGCCCGCGCACTACAACATCTGGCTCAACAACAGAAATCCTGCTTATACTTCCATGTACTTTTGTAACCTTGAAATTTCTTAAGCTGTATTTTAGTTAGAAACAGTAAAAATTATAAGAGGTTATATGTAACTGAGGCTTGGTGCCTACACAACTCCATCATTCCCATTATCATTATTATTATTATTATTGTTTTCTATAGTGGACCTTCCCCCCTGCAAGTGGGGAGCAGGAACTTGAACCCAGGTGCTCAGACATGGTAGTGTGTATACTCTGCCAAGTGAGCCACCACCTAGCCTCCACAGAAGAACTTTGATGGGGATATTTTAAAGCTAAATATCCTAGAGACCAGGTTCTGATAACTGAGGTTCGTTTGGGTTGATTGTTCTGGAATCAGTGGCCTCCAGTGGTTGGAGAGATTGTCAGCTCACCATAGGTGTCCCAGAAAGAGGAGAGGGTGCTGGTACTTTCAGAAGCCTGCAAAGTGCTTCCATGTGCATCGCGACCTGGGACTCCAGGTTCTTCCTGTGAGAGACCTGTCCCGATGGGTGTGGACCACGAGAATCAGCGTCTCCTGGGGTCAGGGTGGTGCCGGAGGGTGGGACCAGCGTGTGTGGAGCCCTGCTTTCTATCCCTAGCGGCAGGTGAGAGCGACAGAGCACACAGCTAGACTGCGGGCGGTGGAGTGGTGCTCTGGTCTCTTGCTCACGGTTTTGGAGAAGACAGAAGGCTGCTCTGGGTTGGTGACCTAGAGCACATGGCCCCTGAGTCACACACACACACACACACACACACACCACGTTGTTTGTATTTCCTAAAGTAGTGCTAGAGTGAATTCAGAGCTTGACGCATGCCCGCTGATGCTGAGTGGCCTCCCATGCAGTCACTGTTCCTTAGACAAAGGGTGAGAGAGACTCTGTAGCACCTACCGTCACTGCTGAGCCTCTCCAGTGCTGTTTATTCATAGGGCTCACGTTTGGTTTCTGGACTCGGGCCTAGGGCCTCATGCCTGGCAGGGTACACGTACTACTGGGCAAGCTATTTCTTGCCCCCCCCCCCCCGCCTTCACTATTTAAAATGTCATCTGTGGATTAAAATTTAAGTCAGGTCTTTTTTTTTTTTTTTTTTTTTTTTTTTTTGCCTCCAGAGTTATCGCCGGGCACGGTGCCTGCACCGCAAATCCACTGCTCCTGGAGGCCTTTTTTGTTGTTTTCACCGGGCTGGCTTCACGGGCGGGTAACAGACGACCCGGGACTCATGGCTGGGTTGTACGCTGTATCTCTTTATTCATGCAGGACGCAGCACAATCTAAGCCGAGCTAAGCTAAACTAACACTACAAACAATCTTGTCCTTATAAATATACTAGCTCAGTAGGGTGGGAACAGGATGCAACGCAGAGAGGGTGGAGAGAAAAGTGACTGGTGAAAATCAGGGTGTGACAAGGAGAGGGGGCGGAGCAGGCAAGAATTCTACCACTGAACCACCAATGCCCTGGAGGGAGTGTGGTGCTTGTTAACAGCGGTTATGTAAATAGAATAGTGTTAAGCAGGGGGGATTAAACTAATGAAACAGAAGGGGTTTTTAGAAGCATACCAACACTTTTTATTTTTTTTATTTATTCCCTTTTGTTGCCCTCGTTGTTTTATTGTTCTAGTTGTTGTTGTGATTGATGTCATCGTCGTTGTTGGATAGGACAGAGAGAAACGGAGAGAGGAGGAAGACAGAGAAAGACAGACACCTGCAGAGAAAGACAGACACCTTCAGACCTGCTTCGCGACTCCCTTGCAGGTGGGGAGCCGGGGGTTCAAACCAGGATCCTTACACCGGTCCTTGCACTTTGCGCCACGTGCTCTTAACCCGCTGAGCTACCACCTGATTCCCTCATAGGTAATTTTTTAAGCTCAGCTCAGTGAGTACTGATGACCCAGAATGGGCCCACTATGTGGAACACTGCCTTCCTTAGCTATTTGACAATTTCAGTTCAATTCAAGTGGAACAACACAATATTTGTAACACAGAGATACTATTAAAAAATGTTACTGTATTTAACTATAGGACAGAAAGAGATTTTGGCATTCAGATCCTACCTTTTTTTGTGGAACTGGGACTTCATACATCCATGATTTCACCACTTCTGGTTCGACTTTCATTCTGATAGAGAGGGAGGGAGATACAGGACAGAAGGGAGAGAGCGCGCAGCACCTGGCGCGTGATGCCAGGACTGAGCCTGGCCTGCGCACCGTCAGAGCGTGAGGTCTGCCCAGCGCGTGCTCACCTGACTGGTAAGAGTCAGCACCGTGACCTGCAGTCTGCACTCCTCTCAGTCCCTTGTTCTTTTTGCAGGGTGGCTCTTTGAATTTTGTACTAAACTCCAGCCTTTCCCCGTGTTAGTTAAAATTTGTTTCCGTGTGAAAATTATAAATGAGATTCACAAGTCTAAAATACTTTATTTTTTAGTGATTTAATAATGGTGACAAGATTGTGGGATAAGAGGAGCACAATTCTGTGCGATTCCCACCACCAGAGTTCTGTACCCCATCCCCTCCATTGGAAACTTCCTTATTCTGTATTCCTCTGGGAGTGTGGACCAAAGATTCTGATGGGGTGCAGAAGGTGGGAGGTCTGGCTTCTGAAGGTGCAAGAGGGGCTTGGATGTTGATATAAACTAGTGTTATGGGTGTGGTCTCTCCCCCCCCCCCCCCGTCCACCTGTAATCCAACATGTGTGTGTTCTCAGTTTTCCTGAATAAAGTTTAAAATTCCTAAAACAAACAAACAAAAAAATCACCCAGACTTTTTAAAGATTCTTTAAACCGCAAAAGCCACAAATTTCTTACATAGTCAAGACTTAAACCCATCCACAAAATATGAACAGTAGGGCAGAAATTATGACCCCTTACTCTCCTGTGAGAGGTTCTCATAACAAGGAGTAAAAACTTTATTTCCCCTCCCCTGCCCCGCCCAAGCTGGACAGCTAAGGTGGTTCATTGCCACCTCTATTTACTTACAGCTCCCAGCTCTTAAGTCCCAAGTCTTCTATCTGTTAAGTGTTTTTAGACTGAGTCTTTATGTATCGGCGCCATGCTGTGCTGATTTGTTTGGCAGAGCTTGGCTAGGTATCTCGAGAT
This sequence comes from Erinaceus europaeus, assembly GCF_950295315.1. NCBI lineage: Eukaryota > Metazoa > Chordata > Mammalia > Eulipotyphla > Erinaceidae > Erinaceus > Erinaceus europaeus. Next base: position 127,273,124 of record NC_080168.1, on the reverse strand, counting down.
GGATGCCCTTCTGTGACTGATGACTTCTCTGTGCGTTTCTCCCCACACATTGTCTAGGTGTGAGTATGTAAAGAAGTCCGTTGGTCTGAGCAGCGAATTGTTTTTCCTTTTGAAGCACTTGAAGTGACAACTTGTTGTCCTTAAGATCTGTATTTGAAATAATACTTTACTAAATGCTGTTTTTAATTTTAATTTTCTTAGTGACAGTATTGATTTACAGGATTATAAGATAACAGGTATAACTCCACGTTGTCCCCTCCACCAAAGTTCTTTCTGTGTCCCCGTTCCCTGCATTGGAAGCTACAGCAGTTCTCTCAAGGTTGCAGATATGGGTTGACTTTTATTCCGTAAACTCCCTGTGTATACATACTTGCCCATGGTCCCACCTTCTCTTAGTTCCTAAGTCACACCGACACCTATTACCACTTTCGAAATGTCCATCCCTTTTTCTTTTTCCTCTCTCCGGGTCCTGATGGAATTGAGTTCAGAGCCCTCTGGTCATCTTCCCCTAACATTTCTCCCCTGCTGGGAGTACAGACCAAAATTCTTTATGGGGTGCAGAAGGTGGAAAGTGTGGCTTCTGTACTGGCTTCTCCACTGGACGTGGGCATTGGCAGGTCAGTCCATACCCCAGCCTGTCTCTCTCTCCCTAGTGGAGCAGGGCTCTGGGGAGGTCGTCTGCCCGGCAAAGTCAGGTAGAATCATTGGTGGCGGAAGCTGTGGTGCTTCTCTGGAAGTCTCTGCTGTAGTTGGTGAGTTTTGTTAAGTTCAATAGTTGTAGGTATTTTTTTTGTTTTGGGGGTGATTAGTTCTGTTCCCTGTTACTCCACGGCTATGCCTCCTGCAAGTCCCCAGTGCTGATTTTTTTTTTTTTTTTTTGCCTCCAGTTGCTGGGGATTGGTGCCAGCACTATGAATCCGCTGCTCCTGGAGGCCTTTTTTTTTTTTTTTTTTTTTTTCATTTGATAGGACAGAGAGAAATTGAGAAAGGAGGGGGAGATAGAGAGGGAGAGAGCAGACAGACACCTGCAGACCTGCTTCACTGCTTTGTGAAGCGACTCCCCCCTGCAGGTTGGAAGCAAAGACTCAAACCCAGATCCTTGCTCAGGTCTTTGCGCTTAGTACTGCGTGTGCTTAATCAGGTGTGCCACCGCCTGACTCCTTTGAGCTTGGTTTTTTTTTTTCAAAGCAATAGACTTTAGCCTAATAGTTATAAAATATCTTTTGAATGTGTTGTGCAGCCTAGAAGTCTGCTGTGCACTGAGGAAACATGCAGAAACTCCAGTGAACTCTGTACAGTCACTCGGGCCTGTGAATTCCTTCTGATGTTCCCCATGTTTCTCCCCCACTCTTTTCATTCCTGTGACTTACATCCTAGGTCAGATTCTCTTCATCTTTGGTTCTCTCCCATTCTGGGCTACTTGGCCGGTCTAACCATTGCATTGACATAAGATAGATTAACAGTAGAAAAACAGCTTTAATATCATATGGACAGGACCCCAAAGGTATGCGAAGAAATGGCCAAGACAAGCAGCTTTTAGGTAAACAGATCTGTAAAGCGTTGACACGGCACAGAAATTTGGGCCTGGGTTCAGTAAATTAGTGAGAAAGGGTAACATCCCCTTCTCCCCTGAGCTCCGAGTAAGTCTCATGTGAGAGGTTTTAGCTTTTCATCTGCACCAGTGTAGTTACTGATATGTTTTCTTGTTTGATATTCACGATAGTTGTGTTCGTGACTGAGAATAATACTTTAATTAATCTTTGCTCCTAGTATTCAGAAGATACTCATCTCTAAGTTAAATTTTTGATGTGTAAAATATTCACTACATAGGTTAGTCCAATGGCAGCTTACATATTAACCTGCTTGTTCATGTTAATCATTTCTCTTTAGAGAAAATCACTACATGAAAACAAATTGAAAAGGCTGCAGGAGAAAGTAGAAGTCTTGGAGGCGAAGAGAGAAGAACTAGAGACAGAAAATCAGGTGTTAAATAGGTAAGGTGTTTGTGTGTCTGTCTGCTCCCTGTGGTATTTTCGATACTCTGCAACTCTGAGGTGAACTTTTTTTTACCTATACATTTGAAATCATTCTAAAACTATTCACTGTACTTTTTTAAAAAGAATGCATCACTTGTCTGAGGGAGTAGGGCTCTGCGCAGCTGTGGCGTCAGGAGGTGCCAGCACCTTAGCCTGTAGCTCAGAGCCTCAGGCGTGCGAGCCACGTGCAAACTTGGCCTTTGTCCTTGCTTCTCCCTGACTCAGTGTCCCTTCAAGCCAGCACGTCTCTAGCAGGACTGGGTGTGTGCGTCATGGTTGGAACGACAGGAAAGGTCAGTGACTTTGGTGCAGTGACTGGCTGTGGTGACCAAGAGCGGTCAGAGTTCTTGCTGATGAGACAGTTGCAGTGATGGCTTATTTTCTGAATGAGATCAGACTTTGGTCTCTCGGTGTGGGAAAGCAGTAGTGGTTATGTGTCCTGGTTTTTCATGTCCGTCTGCATCGTTACCGTTTTTGAGCAGGGAAGATTTAATAGCAGTGGTGGTGTGTGACCTGTCTGGCTGAGTCTAGATGGCTTAGAATTCAGCTCTTTGCAGGTAGCCGTTAGCAGTCAGAGTAATGGACAGTGCATGGCAGGGGCTGGGCAGTGGCGCACCCAGCTAAGTGCACTTGTTACCAAGTACAAGGCCCCGGGTTTGAGCCCCAGCTTCCCACCTGCAGGGGTGTGCTCATGAAGTGGTCTGCAGTTGTCTGTCTTTCTCTCTATCTTCCTGTCCTTTCTCAATTACTCTCTATCCTATTTAATAAAAATTAGAAAGGTTAAAAAAAAGAAAAGGGAAAAATGGCCATTGAGCGCAGTGATTTCATAGTGCTAGCACTGACCTCCAATACTACAGTGTTAACCTGGCAGCAATTTTTTTAAAAAGTGCATAATAATATCAAGGACAGATTTCACAGTGTGTGCTGGTGTTTCTGGACTAGTTATTACCAAAATGTGAAACTGGTTTTTTGTTTTTTTTTTTTGCCACCAGGGTGATTGCTGGGCGAGCGTGCCTGCACCAGGAATCCACTGCTCCTGGAGGCTATTTATTTTTTTCCCTTTTATTGCCCTGGTTCTTCTATCGTTGTTGTGTTTATTATTGTTGTTGTTATTGATGTTGTTGGATAAGACAGAGAGAAATGGAGAGAGGAGAGGAAGACGGGGAGAGAAAGACAGACACCTGCAGACCTGCTTCACTGCTTGCGAGGAGACCCCCCTGCAGGTGGGGAGCCGGGGGCTCCAACTAGGATCCTTACGCCTGGTCCTTGCGCTTCGCACCATGTGCGCTTAACCCGCTGTACTACCGCCTGACCCTCGTGTTTTTTTTTTTTTTTCTTTTCTTTTTTTTAGAGCACTCTAGATGTTTCTGACTATGGAATTATCAGTGTGAATTTTGTTCCGAAAAAGTAGCCACATAGAGAGCTCTGAGGTCCTGGTGCATAAGGAAATCGCGCCAGTGTCAGTGGCCGCACTCAGACTATTAACATCCTCCGCAGTAAGAATGACAAACCAAAAAGCTTAGAGTATGGAGTTCAGATAAAATCTGATACAATAAAAAGTATCCATTAGATTAATTATAAAATGAAATTCAACTTACTGCCTTTTCCATAGCCATTAATTTTGAAATATTACCATTTCAAGAGTGGGTACCTATGGCCAAATCAGTTAGTAGAGATTTGAATTTGAAACTTCATTTGATTAGGGTGTGGGTGGATGCTCAGAAAGGTCTAGTCCAAATGACGATTTGTGAAGGTCTGAAAAGATTTTTTTAAATTACTATTACTTTTTTTAACACCCATGTCACTTTTTCCTTGAAGTTGGGTAGTATCATTAACTAATTTAAGAAGCATTGTGGGGGCTGGGCGGTAGCACAGTGGGTTAAATGCACATGGTGCAAAGCACAAGGACTGGCTCAGGGATCCTGGGTTCGAGCCCCCAGCTTCCCACCTGCAGGGGGGAGGGGTGTCACTTCACAAGTGGTGAAGCAGGACTGCGGGTGTGTCTTTCTCCCCCCTCTGTCTTCCCAACCTCTCATGATTTCTCTCTGTCCTATCCAACAACAATGATAAACGACTAAGGGCAACAAAAGGGAAAAAAATAGCCTCCAGGAACAGTGGATTTGTACTGCAGGCACCGAGCCCCAGCAATAACCCTTGAGGCCAAAAAAAAAAAAAAAAAGAAAGAAAGAAAGAAAAAAGAAAAGAGAAAGGAACATTGTGAACAATGTGAGACTAGACTAGACTAGACTAGACTAGACTAGACTAGACTAGGTTTTGTCGGGCTGGGGGACACATGACCAGAGACTCACGGCTGGGCTGTAGGCAGTATCTCTTTATTCATGCGGGACGCAGCGCAAGCTATACCAAGCTAAGCTAAACTAACAACTAACTAAAAGGAACAATGCTGTCCTTATATATACTTCCCAAGTAGGGTGGGAACAGGATGTGACACAGAGAGGGCGGAGAGAAAAGTGACTGGTGCAAATCAGGGTGTGACAAGGAGAGGGGGCGGAGCAGGTGAGAATTCTACCACTGAACCACCAATGCCCTGGAGGGAGGGTGGTGCTTTATGTAAATGTAAAAGTGATTTATGTAAATAGATGGCAGTGGTTATGTAAATAGAATGCAGTGTTAAGCAGGGGGGATTTAAACCAAATGAAACAGAAGGGGTTTTTAAAAGCATACCAACAAGGTTTCACATGTCGTAATGGCCATCTCTTAAGATTCAGTCTTTTTTTTTTTTCCCCCTCCAGGGTTAGCCCTGGGGCTTGGTTGCCAGCAATATGAATCCGTTATTTATTTATTTATTTTTCATAGGACAGAGAAATTGAGAGGGGAGGGGGCAGATTGAGAAGAAGAGAGACAGACCCTTACAGACCTGCTTTACCACTTGTGAAGCATTCCCCCTCCATGTGGGGAGCTGTGGGCTCGAACCTAGCTCCTTGCGTGGGTCCTTGCGCTTAGTACTCTGCACACACAGTGTGTGCCACCCCCTGGGTCCCCAGTCTTCGGTTTGATCACTTTTATAAGGTGAGGTGCGATTTTCGTTTTAGGTGTTTCCTTTTAGTTTTAGGACTCACGGGTTGTGGAAGTGGAGTGGAAATACCAGTAAATGCACGTAGCATTTGACTAACTGGCAGATAAAACGTGAGCTGGGCCTGGCGGGCGCTACGCTCCGGGCAGCTGAGGCTGGGACTCCCTGGAGCCCAGGCCTTCTGGGCTGTGGGGATCATCCTAGCCAGCACCCGCTCTGCGTGCTGTGCCGTCCTAGCAACCTTCTGGGGATGGGCCTCCCGGGTGCCTGCCCAAGGGGGTGAATCAGCCAGAGTCAGAGCAGCAGTGCCTGGGCTTAAGTGCCGTGTGTGTCGTCACACTTGTGTTTACAAAGAGAACTAACTGTGTCTGCACGTGATTGATGACTCTCATACTCCCTAAAGCCTCCAGTTTAAAATGACATTTTGTGATTCATACTGTTCAGTAGAGTCTAACTAACTATACTGAAGATAGGAATGGTTTTTCTTTTGAAGACAAAACGTCCCATTTGAAGAATACACGAGGCTTCAAAAAAGACTGAAGGACATACAGAGAAGACATAACGATTTCCGAAGTTTGATTCTGGTTCCTAACATGCCACCAACAGTAGCCATCAACCCGGTCAGCTTCCAGCCCTCAACCTTAGTACCAGGCGCGGAGCTGTCGTTCCCTCCTCACATGCAGGTATCCAGCGTATTCTGCCGGGTGGAGACTGGCAGATGCTTCTGTAGCTCCTGCCTCTGCAGTAGGCTCAAAGTCTGTGATCGTGACTATAGCATCAGTGGTGGAATTAACCAGAAGACTATGGCCCATACCCAGTTAAACCCAGCTAGTCCCATTTCCGCCTCCTCACAGTACACTAGAGCGTTTTGCTGGGCGTCAGAGTGGATCTGATGTGATCTTTTAGTGATGGTGCTGGAAGTGAGATCTTGAGCAGTAGGAAAGAAGACACTTGATGGTGGTGAGTCTTTAGCTAGTCTGTCACTCCTGACACCTCAGAAGTTACCCAGCATGTGTCAAGGCAGCGTGGCCTGTGTCTTTCCATGGAATCTTTCATTAGCCTTAGTCATCCGTGCTGTGAGGACAAGGCACTGTGCCCACAGACATGGCACCTGAGGTAATGTGACTTCCCTGAGGCCTTCCTTTGCTACTGTGTGAGACCAGAGTTGAGGTCAGATTCCGATCCATAGGATTCCAGAACCTGGGCCATCTCTGCTATGTCAGATCTTTGAGATATTGAAGGAACCAAGGCGATTGGATGACTTTCAGATGATTGTGCATAAATACATTTCGTCATATTGCAAGCACTAAAGAATTTAGTGAATTTCAGACATGTGCTTTAGTTTATAGTAAAATACTATTTAACTTCATTGTCTAAAAGATGTCATAGACCTAGACCCTTTTTTTAAAAAAACTTTTTAATTATCTTTATTTATTGGTTAGAGAAATCAAGAGGGAAAGGGGGAGGGATAGAGAGGAAGAGAGACACCTTCAGCACTGCTTCATCACTTATGAAGCTTTCTCTCTGCAGATGAGGGCTGGGGGCTCGAACCTGGGTCCTTGTACATTGTAACATGTGTCCTCAACCAGATGCACCACCACCCGGCCCCAGAGCATAGAGTTTCTATGCCTGAATGCCCAGAAGCTGAAGGTTTATTTTTGATTTTTGATTTTTATTTGTAGAATGAAAACACTGACAAGATCATAAGATAGAGCTGGGGAGACAGCATAATGGTTATGCAAAAGACTTTCAAGCCTGAGGCTCCAAAGTCCCAGGTTCAGTCCCCAGCACCACCATAAGCCAGAGCTGAGCAGTGCTCTGGTAGCTCTCTTTGTGTATCTTTCTCTCTGTATCCCTCTTTCACTAAAAATAAATAAAATATTTTTTTAAAAAAATCATGGGAGTCGGGCGGTGGCGCAGTGGGTTAAGCGCACGTGGCGCAAAGCGCAGGGACCGGTGTAAGGATCCCAGTTCGAGCCCCCGGCTCCCCACCTGCAGGGGAGTCGCTTCACGGGCGGTGAAGCAGGTCTGCAGGTGTCTGTCTTTCTCTCCCCTCTCTCTCTGTTTTCCCCTCCTCTCTCCATTTCTCTCTGTCCTATCCAACAACAAAGCAACGTCAACAATGGCAATAATAACCGCAACGAGGCTGCAACAACTAGGGCAACAAAAAGGGGGAAAAATGGCCTCCAGGAGCGGTGGATTCATGGTGCAGGCACCGAGCCCAGCAATAACCCTGGAGGAAAAAAAAAAAATCATAGGATAAGAGGGGTACAATTCCACACAATTCCTACCACGAGAACTCCGTATCCCATCCATCCCATCCTGATAGCTTTCCTATTCGTTTTTTTTTCCCCTCTCAGATTATTGCTGGGGCTCAGTGGTGCCTGCACGTGAATCTACTGCTCCTGGAGGCTATTTTTTTTCTCCTTTGTTGCCCTTGTTGTTTTATTGTTGTTGTGGTTATTATTATTGTTGTTGTTGTTGGATAGGACAGAGCGAAATCAAGAGAGGACGGGAAGTCAGAGAGGGGGAGAGAAAGATAGACACCTACAGATCTGCTTCACCACCTGTGAAACGACCCCCCCTGCAGTTGGGGAGCCGGGGGCTCGAACCGGGATCCTTAAGCTGGTCCTTGTGCTTAACCCACCATGCTACTCCCTGACCCCTCCTATTTTTTTTTCAATTTTTTTTAGAGGAAACACTAACAAAAACCATAGGATAAGAGGGGTACAACTCCACACAATTCCCATCCCCAGAACTCTGCATCCCATCCCCTCCCCCGATAGCTTTCCCATTCTCTATCCCTCTGGGAGCATGGACCCAGGGTCATTGTGGGATGCAGAAGGTGGAAGGTCTGGCTTCTGTAACTACTGCCCCGCTGAACATGGGCATTGACAGGTGGATCCATACTCCCAGCCTGGAAAGACACTTGCTGACTGATTTCTGTGGTGAATTTTATACCTAGACAAGAACACACTTTAGATTTTTCTTAAGGCAGAGCCTAGGGCAGGAGACAAAACAGGAGCTAACAAATGGTCTAACCCATGTTGATGGCTTTTGTTGTTGTTGTTGTTGCCTCCAGGGTTATTGCTGGGCTCAGTGCCTGCACCATGAATCCACTGCTCCTGGAGGCCATCTTTTCCCCTTTTTGTTGCCCATGTTATTGTAGCCTTGCTGTGGTTATTATTGTTATTGTTGATGTCACTCGTTGTTGGATAGGACAGAGAGAAATGGAGAGAGGAGGGGAACACAGGGAGAGAGGAAGACAGACACCTGCAGACCTGCTTCACCACCTGTGAAGCGACTCCTCTGCAGGTGGGGAGCTGGGCGCTTAAACCAGGATCCTTATGCTGGTCCTTTGCGCTTTGTGCCACGTGCACTTAACCCACTGCACTACCGCCTGACCCCCCATGTTGATAGTTTTTTTTAAAAATACTTATTTATTCCCTTCTGTTGCCCTTGTTGTAGTTGTTATTGCTGTCATTGTTGTTGGACAGGACATAGAGGGAGAGAGAAAGACACCTGCAGACCTGCTTCACCGCCTGTGAAGCGACTCCCCTGCAGGTGGGGAGCCGGGGGCTTGAACCGGGATCCTTCTGCCAGTGCTTGCGCTTTGCGCCACCTGCCATGTTGATGTTTTTAACTGCTCATCTCCCCTTGCCAGATGTTACAGCCTTAAGTAAGAGGCAGACAGGCTGCACCTTTTCCTCCAGTTTCCTAAGCTTCCTTTGCTGTGCTTTTTCTATATGGTCTTAAGGAGGAACAACATCAAAGGGAGCTCTCCCTGCTCCGTAAAAGACTAGAAGAACTAGAAACGACACAAAGACGACAACTCGAGGAACTCGGATCTCCTGGGGAATGATGTCCTTGGAGAAATGGCCGGAAAGGGGGTGCAATCAGTGACTCAGTAAAGCCTGAAGCTTCCACACTTTATTACTGTTTGCCAAAGTTCTCAGTGTACCTCAAGCAAGGTCGTAACCGCAAACTGTGACTGACGGGCGGATCTTAGGAGAAACGTTTCAGCAGTCTCAGAGATACTTAGAATGCTTATTGTGACCCTTTGGGAGAGTAAAAAGAACTAAGTAGGGAATCAGGTTTTAAAATCATTCTATACTTGGTAGAATTGTGGACACATTTCTTCTGAAACATGTCCTTACTGGATTCCCTCTGCTCTGAGATGCTTGACAGCTAGCAGGGCCAGTCATGATTTTCTTACTGTATACAAGAGTTATAAACTTCTAGTACTTGAAAACAGATGACAATCTAAAAAGTAGCATAAAAAAGTTAATCTAACTATATCTACATTATTGAATGCTACATTTTCTAAAAGCAGTGTGTACATAATTTATAAAGGGCTTAATAAATATTTTTATATCTAACTGTATTGTCTTGTGTTTAATTTTCTTTCAACCTAACAGTATGTATTTAACATCATAGATCTCAGTGACTTAGACATTTGGTTAGAATTAGTAGAAAAATAAACTACAAATAATTAAATCCTGTGGCTACATTTTTTAAAAGCCATTCATTATGAAATGTGAACCCAGTGGGGTCCCTTGAAAGTAGTATTAATATTTAATTTTGCCTCCCACCACTTGGGATCTAACCAAATAATTAATGTTCTGTTTCTGTTCATTCCTAATGTTATCATTTGCTACTTTATCTAAAATCTTTTAGAGGGATTCTGCTGGAATCACTTCAAGTCAACAAGACAGAGCTCCAGCCTGACATGGAATGTTCACATCCCGAAATCTTGGTGATCAAAAGTCCAGATCATCAGTGGAGCCAGGGATGTAGTGGACTAGCCCATGATAGTATTTAGAAAACCAACTAGAACTCAGGTAGGTGTACAGAGACACCGCCTTCCTGAAAAGCAGTTGATTTCCATGGATCCACATAGAATAAAACACAAGCCACACTTCCATCAAAATGTTTATTTTTGGATATAGACATTTAAAACATCTCCAAGGACAGCTTCAGTCAGGTTTACAATAAGAAATAGACTTTAAATCCCTAATACGGAAAAGGTAACAGAATAAATTTTAAAATGCTGCTGTAGACACTAGTGCTAGGAAAGAAAGTTTATAAATGAATTATTTTGCACCAAAAATATGCAAAGAAACTTGAAAATAGAAGCTGTTTGCCATTTGTTTCTCTGGTCGCTGCTGAGTGTAGACCCAGTGACTGATTGTCCTCAGCACATGTCATTCGGCCACTTGCTGTGTTTGGCTAACGTGACCCCCATAACGTGATCTAGCTAGTGCTTTCCACCGGAGGACTGACAAACACGCTGCATACATCAGCGAATCTTTACACCACCTCGGTGAGGTAGGCTAGAAAATATACAGAAATTGAGGCACAAAGAGGTAAGTGACTTGCCCAAAGTCTCCACGCTGGACTCACGTGCCAGGGAGCTGAACAGGGACACCCTCATGGAGCACTTACTAAAAGTCTGGTAAAGAAAGCTGTGTCTGAGCCTTTTGTTTCCTTAGCATCTCGGTGTACCCTAAGGAAGGGGAAGTCTTGGGCAACTCGCCTACCCCTGGCTCTGAACTCTGCTCCTGTTCTCCTAGGAATGCCTTCACATCAAGACTGTAGTAGCCTTGGACAGGGACCAGACCTCTCATTTTCATGCTGTAAGTAACCGGTTTGGTAGTATTTTTGAGGTGTGTCCAGCGGACAGACAGTGGTCGGAAGCAGTGGGACTGGGAAAGTGCCGGGCAGGGAAATAGCTACTTGTTGTCTCTGATCAGTTTGCTGAGGTATCGCCTCTCACTCTGCCAGATACTGAGGAGCAAGAAAGCACTGCGTTTAGCTAAGATAAGTTCACACTTAAATCCTGATATCCCATACAGTGTTGATAAAAGATTTCCAGGAATGTGTGATCAATGTTTTGCTACTTGAAAGATTTTGTTCCCTCTCTCTGGGACTCGGAGCACCAAGGGTAAAGGTGCCGTAAGGGATGTTTGAGTGTTGCCAATTACACTTTCTGCTTCTGGTTTAACAGCAAGAAAACACAGTGGTATTAAAATTGGTCATGAGCAGCAAAAGGTCAGGAATAAAAAAATCAATAAAAAGACTACAGTATAACTGGATAGAGTTCTTTAAAAAGAAAGGCATGAAGAATAAAATGGGTATTTTTAATTTTTTTCTCCTGTGAGGAATACTTTCAAAAAGTACATAGTAAGACTAAGATACCAAGTTGTATACTAGTATTTTTTCAGGCCTTGGGCCTCAAATATATATATATATATATATATATATATATATATATATATATATATATATATGTGTGTGTGTGTGTGTGTGTGTGTGTATATATATATATATATATATATATCGTATATAATACTCCAGTGTGGACAGCAATTTCATGACATGTCAAATGTATGCTTTTAAAATCACACACAAGTATTTATAATCACAGGGTTCACCAGCAATCTAAAGCAAGGAGACACTAATATAGAAATACAGGAGCAAGGAAATAAGTTACTCTTTCACAGGTAGTTCTGATCAAAGTTTATAAACAAATTTATTTTTACAATAGCGAACATTCACTGTCAAACACATTAAGTATGAAAAAATAAAATGCAAAAGGAACACAGATTGAGGACAGTGTCCGGAGTCCAATGCTGTTGCACTGAAATAAAGCCTACTTCCTTCTCCTTGCTTTAGAGCCCCCGGGGGACATGGAGTGTCTGGTGGAGTGCAGTTATCACTGAAAAAACACGAGCCCTTTCAACAATGTTGCAACACTGTTAGTTTTTGGTTTAAAAACACAGACACACACTCACAAATGCTAAATGTACACACTACCAAATTCTGCCGCCAGCCTTTCCAAGAACTCCTGGGGCAAGTTTCAATGCCGGGAACCTGGAGGCTGCCCTAACACCCCCACCTTGTTTCCAGATGCCTCGTTTCACGACGTCACGATGATCGTTTCACGATCATCGGCAGTGTCCCTTTTCTGCAGACGTGCGGTGTAGTCACGAGTGCTACCGAGCTGTCCTTTCCCAACTAAACCACTTCTATCATTGTGCTTAAGTGGAGACTAGCCCAATACTGACACTTGTTACTGGCCCTGTTCTCTGTAAACAAGGAGGCTGTTTGCATCAACCACCCCAGCTCGCTTTACAGAAGGGTGCCCACAATGTGCACAGGCACAGTGGTAGGTCGCTTTTGGAAAGCTGTGCGTGTGCCCTGGCCTCTGGAAAGACGGTGCTCAAAGTGGAACCTATGTGCAAACTTAAAACCTTTAACGACATGAGTAGCTCCAGGAGCGGCTCTGCTCCCAAGCCGTCTGAGGGACTTTGCCAGCCTGAGCCGGGGCCCAGGGCACTTACATCCACTTGCATTTCTTCTTTTCGTCAAATAAAACTTTCACATGCAAGAGTTGTTTCTGTGCTTCTTCCAGCCCTCGTTCTCTTTCTAGTTTGTTTAGAATCTGTTGATAACCAGAACAGTTATTTTAGATATTACGGTTTGAGCATCACAGTATTTTTATTATTCCTGATGCTGTGAGTGGTAAAATCTGTATGAAACAGATGCCAGCATTTTCTTCAGTCATTTACATACTCAGTTTGCAAGTTGTTTTTGCTAAGTCATTATCACAGGATCAACAACACTTTGGCTTAAAATAGAAACTCGCAAGAAATACCAACTCTTTGCTTACTGATAGGGAGGGGCCAGACTTCAGAGACCCACAGCCATTCCAAACATAACAAGCATTCTTGGGCAGCCAGCATGCAGGGCAAGGAGTCCTTGTTAAATGCAGCAGGCAGGGAGGGGGTCCGGAGCAGAGATGAAATACTGCCCTCCCTCCTGGACAGCGTGGCCCCTCCCCTGGCCCCTAGGAGAGGGATGCTCATCATGTTAAGGAACTCATTGCCTCTACCCTACCTTAGCGCTTCACTTGATCTTCAAGTAGCAAATGGAAATGGTGAGCTATTCTCACCATGGACATGGATAGCCTGGCCCAGCATGACTGAGTGGGGGGAATCAGGGAAGGGGGGGATTAACATATTTGCAAACAGTGCATCTGATAACTGTGTGTGAATTCCCCAAGAAAAAACATCCATATTAAGGAGGCTCCAGCATAGGAGACCGGTTGATTGGAATAGTCAAGTTAGAAATGTCGCCAGATGCTGAGGACAGAACCTCGGCAATTTCACAAGCTTGGCTTCCCTGGTCCCATCAGGCCTGAGCTGGCCCTGCTCAGGAGGCCCCCACTCGCTGAGTGTGACTTCAGCCCCGTGAGCGCTAATGTCAATCCAGGGCGGCCCAGAGGCGTGCTGCCGGGACCCCCATCTCAGACAGGTTTCCTGGCCTGTGTGGCCATCTGGGATGCCGGATCGGCCCTGAGAGCTAGAGAAGGCTTTACAACCAAATCCTGCTCACGGGTCCATAATGGATTTTTAATCTACTGTAAAATCTTACCTCATCAAAATACTTTACGATGTATTTGTAGATTTCTGTCAAGGCCACTTCTTCATTAAATTCATTTTCGTGTTTCTTAAAGAGAGAAAGGCTTGTTGAAAGCTGATGAAAGGCTTTTTTTTTTTTTTTTTTTTTTTAATGGAAGAGGGTAATGGTTTATGGTCGCCACACACAGGCCCAGCTTCTCAGCCCTGTGACGGGTGTCTACAGGACATTCACCTCCAACGTAGGTCCCTCCCCACTAGGGTGCACTAGGCTCCCAAAGCCAATCCTACCTCCCAAGAAAAAAAAGGACACATCCAACTTTGTGTTTGCACCTTTGTCCTTGTTTTTTTTTTTCTTGTCTCCAGGGTTATCGCTAGGGCTCAGTACCTGCATCACGAATCACGGCTCCTGGAGGCCATTTCCCCCAATTTGTTGCCCTTGTTATTGTTGGATAGGACAGAGAGAAATGGAGAGAGGAGGGGAAGACAGAGACGGGGAGAGAAAGATAGACACCTGCAGACCTGCTTCACCACCTGTGAAGCGACTCCCCTGCAGGTAAGGAGCCGGGGGCTCGAACCGGGATCCTCACACCACGCCGGTCCTTGGGCTTCACACCACTTACACTTAACCCACTGCGCCACCGCCCACCCAACTCCCCCATTTATTCAGTTCCACTGATGAGTGAATTCTACTTCCTAGCAATACCTTAGATTCCTGAGTCAAGAATTCTTCCATTTCTGAAGATGACAATGGAGGCTGATCCCTGATTGCTTTGTAGTAAGATTTGACTTCTTCTTTGTAGGTCGGAATGTCCTTAGCATAAAGTAGTTTATTAGTTGGTGCTTCCTGAAAACAAAAATGAATGACTGGCTGCTATCTGCATAGTTCTGGCGAGTCACTTACTTTTAGGCAGGTTGAATGCTAATATATTCTGCCTTCTTTTCACAAGAGAATTAAAATGACTATTTTTGCATGATTTCGAGTCACTGTAACAATGGAACCTTCTTCAATCATCGTCCATGCTAATAGTCGTATAAAAAAGCCTGAATTAAAACATTTGCTCCTATC